>NW_026530291.1:0-45595 GCF_026979565.1 Vidua chalybeata
CCCCCAATTCAATCCTGCAGTCCCCCAAACCCCCCAGTTCAGTCCTGTAGCCCCCCCCAGACCCCCCCAATGCCGACAAACCCCAGGAGACCCCCCAAAAACCAGAGCCCCACCATCAGGACCCCCGTGACACCCCTAAACCCCCCCCCCCGTGGGAGCGGGGAGGGGGACAAGGGGGTGGTCCCGACCCCCCCCCAAAGGTGGGGGGGCCCCGCTTCCTCCGAGAGCCCCCCAGCACCGGGGAGGGGGCCGGAGGGGGGGGCAGGGTAATCCCGGGGGGCTCGGGGGGGTCTCCGGTCCCACGGAGGAGCCCCGGTCTTGGGGGGGGGTTCCCGGCCCTGGGGGGGTCCCCGGCCCCATTGCGGGGTCCCCGTCCCGCCTGGGGGTGCAGCCCCCGCCCCCGGGGTGCCGGGGGGAGCCGGGGTGGGGGGGGGTGGTGCGTGGGGGTGGGGGTGACTCACCGCCGGCAAATTTAGCAACCGGCTCCGGGAAGAAAGAGGAAAAAACGGCTTTTTTGGAATTTCCGCGGGACCGATTCCCCCGCCTCGGGACGGGGTGGGCGGCCGGGATGGGGACCCCCGGGGACACCCGGGGGACACCCAGGTGACACCTGGCGGCATGCCAAGGGTCGGCCCCGGTTTGGGATGGGGTCTGGGGTCCGCACGGGGAGATCGGGGGCGTCCCCCCGGTGCAGCTCCCCGAAACCGGGGATGCGGGGGATCCTGCGGATCGTTCCCGGTGGATCCGGGGTGTCCCGGGATGGGACAGGGACAGGGAGGAGGAGGAAGATGGGAGTGGGAAGATGGGACGGAGGAGGATGAGGACGAGGAAGGGATGAAGGCAGGGAGGGGGACGGCAGCGGGGCAGGAATGGGGGACTGGGGAGGAGGAGGGATGAAGTAAGGACGGAGAGAGGGACGGGATGCGATTGAGATGGAGAGGAGGAGGAGGAGCAGGACACCGGGAAGGCGACGGGGACCGGGATGTTTCCCCAGCGGGACCCCCTCCCGGCGCCACCCCACCCCAAAATCCCACCCAGCGTCCCCCCCCCACCCACCCACCCCAGCCCGGCGGGTGCCAGCCCCGGGGGCGTCCCTGCTATTCCTGGGAGCCGGGATTTCCTCCCCAGCCCACCGGGATGTGCTCCGGCTGCCGGAGACGGCCGTGAATCATTTCTGAGGGCCACAGGTGACTCATCCCCCTCGGAGCGGATCCCCGGCGCTCCAGAAATGCCGGAGGGGCTGCGGCGCCGCCATCACCGGCGGGGCCGGCGGCCGCGGGAGTCACGGACATCCACCGGCAAGGGGAGGGGCGGGGGGCAGCAGGAATTCCCGGGGGCTGCAGGAGACCGGGAGCAGCCGGGAACAGGCTCCGGGGGCAGCCGGGAACAGGCTCCGGGGGCCGGGAAAAGCCTCCGGGGGCCGGGAACAGCCTCCGGGAGCTGGAAACGGGATCCGAGAGCTGGGAACAGCCTTCGGGGGCCGGGAAAAGCCCCCGGGGGCCGGGAACAGCCTTCGGGAGCTGGGAAAAGCCTCCGGGAGCTGGAAACGGGCTCCGAGAGCTGGGAACAGCCTTCGGGAGCCGGGAACAGCCTCGGGGAGCCGGAAACAGGCTCCGGGAGCTGGGAAAAGCCTCCGGGAGCTGGAAATAGGCTCCAGGGTTCGGGAACAGCCTCGGGGAGCCAGGAACAGACTCCGGGAGCAGGGAAACGGGATCCGGGAGCCAGGAAAAGCTTCCAGGGGCCGGGAACAGGCTCCAGGAGCCGGGAAGAGCCTCCGGGAGCCGGGAACAGCCTCCGGGAGCTGGAAACAGGCTCCGGGAGCCGGGAAGAGCCTCCGGGAGCCAGGAAAAGCCGCCAGGAGCCGGTGGCAGCTGGATCCTGGCTGGATCCTGGCACGGCTGCAGCTCCGGCGAGATCCCACCTCGGGATCTCACCTGCCTTCGGCCTCGTTTCACTAATCGGTCCGGGAAGGGAAAACCCGGCAGCCCGGGCGGGGCTGGCTCCTCCTGGCCGGGATAACGGGGCGGGGGTCGCAGGGCAGCGGGGGATGGGGGTCCCGCACCCCGGCCCTTGCGTTTTTGGGGGTTTAGGGGCTTTCACCGGGGGGTTCCGGCCCTGCTGCTGCTCCCCATCGCCCCCTCCAGCTGCTCGCCATCCATGGGGAAGGGAGGAAGAGGAGGAGGAGGAAGGAAATCACCCCCCACCCCCCCACCGCTCTCCGAATCCCGACCATCTGCCGAGCCTCCTGTGCATAAATTAACGCCCCTAATGAGGCCGGAGCCGGCGGAAGGACGCGGAGCACACGGCACATGGCGGCGCCTTCCCAAGTTGTTTTCCCGAAAAAAACTTCCCAGCCGGGAGCAGGAGGAGCCGGCGCTGGGGCCAGATGGAGCCCGGGGGGCTGCAGCCCCCCCCCCCACCCCCGGTCTCCGGGATCCCGGGGGTCCCACGGCGGCGTCAGGAGCGGGGTCACCCCGGGAGGAGGCGGCAGCGCCCAGGGGACACCCCGAGACCGAGGTGGCGGGGATGGGGTGCGGGTCAGGTCCTGGGGGGTCCCCGGGTACCCCCAGTGCCTCTCCGGTACTGGGAGGATACTGGGGGGCTCCCAGTACCACACTGGGATGAGGATTGGGGCTCCCAGTAGCGGTACCGGGAGGATACCGGGGCAAGGGTCCTGCCTCCAATCTCGGTCCCAAGAGGACGCTGAGGGGCTCCAGGGGAGGACCCACCCCCGGTACCGGTACCGGGATGGCGCTGGGGAAGCTCCCACCTCCAGTACCGGTACCGGGATGGCGCTGAGGGAGCTCCCACCCCCGGTACCGGTACCGGGATGGCGCTGGGGGAGCTCCCGCCTCCGGTACCGGTACCGGGATGGCGCTGGGGGATCTCCCACCCCCGGTACCGGTACCGGGATGGCGCTGGGGGAGCTCCCGCCTCCGGTACCGGTACCGGGATGGCGCTGGGGGATCTCCCACCTCCAGTACCGGTACCGGGATGGCGCTGAGGGAGCTCCCACCCCCGGTACCGGTACCGGGATGGCGCTGGGGGATCTCCCACCTCCAGTACCGGTACCGGGATGGCGCTGAGGGAGCTCCCACCCCCGGTACCGGTACCGGGATGGCGCTGGGGAA
Source organism: Vidua chalybeata (assembly GCF_026979565.1). Classification (NCBI taxonomy): domain Eukaryota; kingdom Metazoa; phylum Chordata; class Aves; order Passeriformes; family Viduidae; genus Vidua; species Vidua chalybeata. The sequence continues at coordinate 3,132 of NW_026530291.1, forward strand.
GCTCCCACCTCCAGTACCGGTACCGGGATGGCGCTGAGGGAGCTCCCACCCCCGGTACCGGTACCGGGATGGCGCTGGGGAAGCTCCCACCTCCAGTACCGGTACCGGGATGGCGCTGGGGGAGCTCCCGCCTCCGGTACCGGTACCGGGATGGCGCTGGGGGATCTCCCACCTCCGGTACCGGTACCGGGATGGCGCTGGGGGATCCCGGGGGTCTCGCCGCCGTCACCTACCGCTTGCCGGTGCCAGGGGTGCCATGGAGGGAGGAGGGCCAGGACATGCGGGCGCTGCGCAGCCCGGGCCGGTCCCCGGTGTCCACGGCATCCGCCCGCTCCATGGGCCGGGGCCGGTGCCGGTCGGTGTCGGAGAAGCCGCGGTGGCGGATGCGGATCGGGGTGCGGGGCTGGCGCCAGAGGTGCTGCGGGGGGCGCAGGGGCCCCGGGCCCTCCCGGGGCACCGGCAGCGACAGCGACAGGCTCTTCCTGGAGCCCGGCACCGGCTCCATCATCGCCGGCACCGGGGGGAGCCGGGCACCCGGAATGCTGCCGGGACCGGGACCGCGGTGCCGGAGCCGCTGCCAGTAACGGAGACGGTACCGGAGCGGGTCCCGGAGCCCCCCCCGGTGCCAGAGCTCCTCCCGGTGCGGGTTCCGGGGTTCCTCCTTAGCGACCCGCGGTACCGGCAGCGGCTCCTCCCGGTCCCGGGTTCCGCATGGCCCCGCGCAACCGGTTGGAAAGACCCGGGAAAGAACCTCCCGGTGCCTCCGGCGCCGCCGCCGGTGCCGCCGCCGGTGCCGCTGCCGGTGCCGCCTCCGCGCCCGGCTCGGCGCCTCCCCCCGCCCCGGGACCTCCCCCGCCCCCGGAACGGCTCCGCCCCGGGACCCCGTGGACCCCCCCACGCAGAGTCACGGCGGCGCGGCCCCCACTCCCGTTAAGCGGGGATCCCTCCCCCGGTATTCCCAGAACGGGGATCCCGGATCTTCCCCCTCGCCGCCGATTCTCCCCGTCACGGGGGGATTCCCCCTGCCCAAAACCTCCCCACGGCGGGGACACCCCCCAGTCCCCTTTTATGGGGATCCCCCTTCTCGGGGTATCCCGACCTATGCTGGCGCGCCCCCCCCCCATTTAGGGATTCCCCCTCCCAGCCGAGGGGACCCCCCTCGTGCCCCCCCCCCCATGCCCAAACTGGGCTTGGGGGGCGTCGGAAACCCCCAGACCCAGCCCAGCACGGAGCCCATGGCAGATTTGGGGCGCCCCCCCCCCGGGCCGGCTCAGGGGTCCAGGATGAGGGTCCCCTCTACATAGACCCCCAAGTTTGGGGGTGTCCCCGCGTTTCCATGACACCGCAGAGCCCCCCAGTGCCACAGTGGGGTCACCCCCCTCCCCAGAGGCTCTGGGGACACTCGGGGGTCACCGTCCCCAGCCCGGGCACTGTCCTTGTCCCGGGGAATGTCCCCACCCCAGGCCACGTCCTGGCACTGTCCCCACGTCCCCCTCCCCAGCCAAGGGACCCCTCCCAGCACGGCCGGAGCTCCCCAAAACCCCCCCTGGGTCCGGCACCGGCGCCCCCCGGTGCCGTCATCCTCCCGGTGTCCCCGGTGCCCCCCGTACCTGCGGGAGCGGGCCGGGGTGGCCGGCGGGGCCCGTAGGGGCAGCGAGGAGGGGCGCGGGGGCTCGGGGGGCTCCGGGGGCTTCCAGGGGGGCACCTGGAGCGTGCCCGAGAGGCGGCGGCGCCCGCGGCGGGGGTCGGCACCCGGCATGGCCGGGGGGGGCTGCGGGGGGGGCACGGGGCTCGGCAGAGGGGCGGGGGGGGGGGCACGGCACGGAATGGCACGGAATGGCCAGGCACGGCACGGCACGGCATCGCCCGGAGGGGCACAGGGCAGGGAATGGCACGGCACGGCACGGCACGGCACGGCATTGCACGGCGGGGCACAGCTTGGCAAGCGAGTGGCACAGCGGAGTGTAGCACGGCACGGCATGGCATGGCCAGGGAGCCTCACGGCACGGCACGGCACGGCACCACCCGGCGGGGCACAGGGCACGGCACGGCATCAAACCGCACGGATTGGCACGGCACGGCTCGGGATGGCACCGCTCTGGCACGGCACGGCCGCAGCAGCCCCCCGCCCTCCCCCCGGTGCCCCTCACCTGCGGCTCGGGCCCGGCCACGCCGCTCCGGTTCCTGCTCATGTGGGGTGCCGGGGCTCGGGGCACCGGGGCCGCGCGGGGGGACCCCGGCACGTCCCGGGGGGCGGCGGGACCTGCGGGGACAGAGGAGGGTGAGACCCCCCGGTAACCCCGGTACCCGCCGGTAATCCCCGGTAACCCCCGGTACCCTCCGGTAACCCCCGGTAGCCCCGGTCCCACCCCGGCCCCCCCCCCCGGCTCCTCCCGGTACGGGTTGCCAAGGAAACCGCGGCATCGCATCCCGTGGGACCGTCGGCCACGGGCATCTCGCCACCGCTTCCCGCGGCACCGGCACCGGAATCCTCCCCGCGGTACCGACAGCACCCCCGGCACCGCCGGACCCGCAGCTGCCGGGCCCGGGACCCCCCAGACCCGAATTCCGCATTCCGGGCACCCCCGCGGTTCCGGTCCCGGCCGTCTCACGGTACCGGGGCAGCACCGGAGCAGCACCGGGACCCGGGAGGGCTCTGACCGCGGCAGGGACGGGAGGGAGGGACCGCCCGTTCCCGGTGCCGTGCCCGTACCTGGCCGCCTCCCGGTGCCGCGGCGCTGCCCGGCATCCTCCCGCCTTTGTCTCCGGCGGGAGCGGCCCCGGTGCCGGCGGGAGCGCCCGGTGACAGCGGCGGAAACGCGGCGGGGGCGGCTCCACCCACCCCGCACCGGCCCCGGCCCCGCGCGGCTCTCCCGTGCCGCTCCCGGTGCCGCTCCCGGTGCCGTTCCCGTACCTGGCCGCCTCCCGGTGCCGCGGCGCTCCCCGGCATCCTCCCGCCTTTGTCCCCGGCGGGAGCGGCCCCGGTGACAGCGGCGGAAACGCGGCGGGGGCGGCTCCTCCCACCCCGCACCGGCCGCGTGTCCCGGTGCCCCCCCCCCCCCCCCCCCCCACCGGGACCGGCAGCTCCCGGTGCCCCCGGGGCTGCGCCCTGCCCGGGCTAACCGCGTCCGTCTGTCCCGCTGTCCGTCTGTCCCCGTGTCCCCCTGTCCCCCCCTGTCCTTCTGTCCTGTCCTGCTGTCCCTCTGTCCCCCCTCTGTCCATCTATCCCCCTGTCCCTCTGTCCCCCGTCCTTCTGTCCCTCTGTCCCTCTGTCCTGTTGTCCCTCTGTCCGTCTGTCCATTCCCTGTCCCCCTGTCCCTCTATCCCCCCTCTGTCCCCGTGGTCCCTCTGTCCTGCTGTCCCGCTGTCCGTCTGTCCCCGTGTCCCCCCTCTGTCCCCCTGTCCCTCTGTCCTCCTGTCCCACTGTCCGCCTGTCTTTCTGTCCCGCTGTCCGTCTGTCCTCCTGTCCGTCTGTCCCCATGTCCGTCTGTCCCTCTGTCCCCGTGTCCCTCTGTCCTGCTGTCCCTCTGTCTGTCTGTCCCCTGTCCCTCTGTCCCCTGTCCCCATGTCCCTCTCCCCCCGTCCCTGTCTCCTGTCCCTCTGTCCTGCTGTCCCTCTGTCCCCCCTCTGTCCCTCTGTCCTTCTGTCCCTCTCCCCACTGTCCCTCTGTCCCCCTGTCCCTCTGTCTGTCTGTCCCTGTCTCCTGTCCCTCTGTCCCCCTGTCCCTCTGTCCCCATGTCCCTCTCCCCCCGTCCCTGTCTCCTGTCCCTCTGTCCCCCCTCTGTCCCTCTGTCCTTCTGTCCCTCTCCCCACTGTCCCTCTGTCCCCCTGTCCCTCTGTCCCCCCTCTGTCCCTCTGTCCTTCTGTCCCTCTCCCCACTGTCCCTCTGTCCCCCTGTCCCTCTGTCCCCTGTCCCCATGTCCCTCTCCCCCCTGTCCCTGTGTCCCCCGTCCCTCTGTCCTGCTGTCCCCCTGTCCCCTCTCTGTCCCCCCACGATGGACACAGGGCTCCTCCCCCCTCGGCCGAACCCCCTGAAATAACCAAAAAAAGAGGTTTTAACCTCAAATCGAACGCCCCAGACGCCGGTAAATCGGCATTTCCCCCCCAGCTTCACCCCTTCCTGGTTTTCCCTCAAGAATCGCCGTTTTTGGGGCTTTTGGACGCCTTTTTTCACTGAGGGTCCCTTAAAACGGAGCGTCCCCCTCGAGGAAACTCCTAAAACGCCCGCAAAAGGAATGGCTCGATTTAAACCCTCAAAAATGAGGGGAAACGGGGATTTCTCCTCAATCTAACCCTTACGGTGATGAAAACGGGGGCTGCCCTCGCTCCAAACGCACTCAAAACGCTTTCCCTTGTTATTTAAACCCGAAGCTAACGGGAAACGGGGGTCCCCCGGCGAGGGGGAACCCCGAAATCACGGGAAAATCAAAATTCCTCAAAGAAAAAAATCAAATTTCCTCAAACCGGGACCTCGAGCACCGCAGCTGCAGCGGGCGGGGGACTCCTGGGGTGGCCAACCCTCTTCGTGCCCCCCTCAAATCCTGCCCCAGGACCCCCAAACTCCTCCGTGCCCCCCAAAATCCCCTCCCAGCCCCCCCCCCCCCCCAAAATCTCTCCGTGCCCCCCGGGTCCCTCCACCCCGCCGCTTTACGACAGTGTGGCCAGCGCGGCGGCACCGCTTTACGGCAGCGTGGCGAACACGGCGGGCTGCTGCTGCGCTTTACGGCGGTGTGGCGTGCCCGGAGCTGCTGCGGCGGTTCACGACAGCTTTACGGCAGTGCGGCGAGCTCGCTGAGGCGGCGGCGGTGCTTTACGGCAGCGTGGCGGGAGCGGAGCGGCGGCGGCGGCGCGCGCGGATCTGCCCAGCACGCCCCAAAAGTCTTTAATCGCCCTTTAGCCTCCCCCTTTAGAGCCCTCAAACCCACGGCAGCATCCCCTACAATGTAATGGACACCCTCAAAACCCTCGCAGCACCTCTAAGCCTTGTCTAGCAATCCCAAAACCAGCCCCCAGTGCATGCCGGAGCACCCCGGCACATCCCAGTCCCTCTGCAGCACTCACAGTCCGTCCCCAGTCCATCCAGTGGCCTCAGGGAAAACGGAGCTTCTGAAGAGAAAAGATGCTGAAATTGAGAGGAAAAAGCGCTTTTTCCCTCTGTTGTTTGTGTGATGGAAAAAGGGCGGAAAACGTGAGAGGAAAAGGGTTGGGAAACGTGAGGGGGAAAGGGTGGGAATGTGAGGAGAAAAGAGAGGGAAATGTGAGGGGAAATGGTGGCAAATGTGAGGGGAAAAGAGTGGGAAGCGTGAGGGGGAAAAGGACGGGAAACGTGAAGGGAAAAAGGGCAGGAAATGTGAGGGGGAAAAAAGGGTGGAAAATGTGAGGGAAAAGAGCAGGAAACGTGAGGGGAAAAAGGGCAGGAAAACGTGAGGGGAAAAGGGCAGGAAATGTGAGGGGAAAAGAGAGGGAAATGTGAGGGGAAAAGGAAAATGTGAGGGAAAATGGGTGGGAAATGTGAGGGGGAAAGACCAGGAAGTGTGAGGGGGAAAGAGAGGGGAACATGAAGGGAAAATGTGAGGGAAAAAGAGAGGAAAACGAGGGGAAAAGGGCAGGAAAATGTGAGGGGAAAAGAGCAGGAAATGTGAGGGGAAAAAAGAGGGAAATGTGAGGGGAAAATGGGCAGGAAATGTGAGGGAAAAGAGAGGGAAACATGAGGGGAAAGGGGCAGGAAATGTGAGGGGAAAAGAGAGGAAAATGTGAGAGAAAAAGGGCGGGAAAACGTGAGGGGGGAAAGGGCGGGAAAACGTGAGGGGGAAAAGGGTGGGAAATGTGAGGGGGAAAGAGAGGGAAACATGAAGGGCAAAGAGCAGGAAATGTGAGGGGAAAAGAGTGGGAAATGTGAGGGGAAAAGGGCAGGAAATGTGAGGAAAATGTGAGGGGAAATGGTGGCAAATGTGAGGGGGAAAAGGGCAGGAAATGTGAGGGGAAAAGAGAGGAAAATGTGAGGGAAAAAGGGTGGGAAAACGTGAGGGGAAAAGAGCAGGAAATGTGAGGGGAAAAAAGAGAGAAATGTGAGGGGAAAATGGGCAGGAAATGTGAGAGGAAAAGACCAGGAAGCGTGAGGGGAAAAGAGAGAGAAACATGAAGAGAAAATGTGAGGGAAAAAGAGAGGAAAACGTGAGGGAAAAAGGGCAGGAAAACGTGAGGGGAAAAGAGAAGGAAATGTGAGGGGAAAAAAGAGGGAAATGTGAGGGGAAAAGAGAGGAAAATGTGAGAGAAAAAGGGCGGGAAAACGTGAGGGGGGAAAGGGCGGGAAAATGTGAGGGGAAAATGGGTGGGAAATGTGAGGGGGAAAGAGAGGGAAACATGAAGGGAAAAGAGCAGGAAATGTGAGGGGGAAAGAGAGGGAAATGTGAGGGGAAATGGTGGCAAATGTGAGGGGGAAAAGGGCAGGAAATGTGAGGGGAAAAGAGAGGAAAATGTGAGGGGAAAAGGGCGGGAAAACGTGAGGGGAAAAGAGCAGGAAATGTGAGGGGAAAAAAGAGGGAAATGTGAGGGGAAAATGGGCAGGAAATGTGAGGGGAAAAGACCAGGAAGCGTGAGGGGGAAAGAGAGGGGAACATGAAGGGAAAATGTGAGGGAAAAAGAGAGGAAAACGTGAGGGGAAAAGGGCGGGAAAACGTGAGGGGAAAAGAGCAGGAAATGTGAGGGGAAAATGGGTGGGAAAACGTGAGGGGAAAAGACCAGGAAGCGTGAGGCGAAAAGAGAGGGAAACATGAAGGGAAAAGTGAGGGAAAAAGAGAGGAAAATGTGAGGGGAAAAGGGCGGGAAGCGTGAGGGAAAATGGCCGAGGGTCCCTCAGCCATCCAGTCCAGGATGGATGCGCCCTCCCTGCCGAAAAGACGTACAGATTCTGCCTTTTAAATTTTTTTATTGATTTTTTTTTTTTTTTTTTTTTTTTTCCCCCATGAAAAATACAAAGAGTCGAGTCCAGGGGTGGGGGCCGGGGGGGTCCCGGTCCCCTCCGAGGGGTCCCGCAGTGCCACCAGGGGGTCCCTGGGCACCTTTTGTCCCCGCGTTGGGCCCCCCAAAAATGGGCTGGGGCTGAGGTGGGGACCCCTTATTGCTACTGAATTGGGGGTCCCCTGGCCCCCTCCCCAAATTCCAGGGCTGGATCCCTGGGAGAGAGGGTGGGGGTCAGAGTTTGGAGGGGGTGGGGTGGTGATGGCGGATCTGGACACGGGGGTCGCTCCTAAATATTTATATTAATAATAATTAAAACTACAAGAAGCTTCACACAGGCACGACACAAAAAAACCAGGAGCCGGGATGGGTTTGGGGGAAGGGTCTTGGGGGGAAAAAAGAGGGTCCCGGGGAGTACCAGGATCAGGGAAAAACCAGGGAAGAATAGGAAATAAATGGGAAAGAAACCACTGAAAAGTGAGAAATTATCCCGACGGCGAAGGGAAAATAAATAAGAATCGCAATAATAATAATAATAATAATAATAACAACATCAATAATAATTAATAAGAAGAATAATTAAGAATAATTAAGAATAATAACGATGATAAAGAGTATGGGAGAACTCAGGGTTGGGGCTTTTGAGGTGGGGTTCCGCCCTTTTTTTTTGGACAGGAGGCTCCAAGTGGCCAAACTCCAGCAAGTGGAGTAATTTGGGGCAAAAATTGCCCATTTTGGAGAATTTGGGAAGGGGGGGGGGGAAGTGTGACAAGACACATCCCCTCCCTCCCAGTTTTGGGGGTACCAGAGGAATCCCTGGAATTTTAGTGCCACTGACCCCCCCAAAACTTGCCTTGATCACTCTTGGGGTTCACAAGCTGCTTCCAAGGAACTCGGGGAGCACAAAGCAGGTTCTCGCCCCCTCTGGAACGGCGATTTGGGGGATTTTGGGGGATATTTTTAATATTCTGCTATAAAAATAGATGGATTTGGGTCGGCGGCTCCCGAGGAGTCGCCGCTCCCTGCGTCAGTCACGCTCCTCCTTACCTGATAACGGGTAACAGGTCTAATTAAACACGTGATTAATCCTTATTTTTGTTCTTTCTCCCCAAAAATTCCTCCCCCTCCCCCAGAAAATTAAGGAAAAACATGGAAAGGAGGAGAGAGAGCGAGAAGACGCCCCCCCCCCCCCCCGCCCCCCTCACCGCTGGAGTCCTGGAGTGGAGGGAAGGGGGGGCACAGCCCCCACCTGGACACACCTGGATCAGGTGAGGGGAGGGGGGCACCGCTCCAGGTGGTCCGGCCACTGCCAGAGTGGTGGGGTTTGGGGTACCTGGGGAGGCGGGGGGGGGGGTCCCAGGTGTGTCCACAGTGTCCTGGGGAGGGGTGGGGGGGGGTCTCCAGGCTTTCCAGGGCCCCTCCCAGTGCCCTGGAGCACCTGGAGGAGTCCTCAGGATGCCCATCGGGGACAGGTGAGGGTGTCCAGGTGTCCGGGCTGCGCGTCAGGTGTCCCCCCGCGGTGTCCTCAGCGGCCATGGAGGGGGTCTCCGGGGGTCTCCATGGTGTCTGTGGTGCTCACGGGGTGCCCCCGTGGTTCTCCAAGGTCTCCAGGTGCGTTTCTCCATCCTGGAGACCCAGGATGTCCTTGGTGTCCATGGAGGGGGTGCCTGGGACCTGAAGTTGGGTTTCTCCATGGTCCTCATGGTGGGGGTGGGGGGGACCCTGAGGTCTCCAGGATGTGTTTGGTGCTCATGGCAGGGGGTCCCTGAAGGTCCCTGAAGGTCCCCGAGGTCTCCGGTTGGGTTTGTCCATGGTCTCCGTGGTGCCCATGGGGGGACCCCGAGGTCTCCGGGTCTTCATGAGGGTTTCTCCATGGTCTCCATAGTGCCCATGGGGGGGTCCCTGAAGGTCCCTGAAGGTCCCCGAGGTCTCCGCTTGGGTTTCTCCATGGTCTCCATGGTGCTCATGGTGGGGACCCTGAGGTCTCCAGGATGTGTTTGGTGCTCATGGGGGGGGGTCCCCGAGGTCTCCAGCTGAGTTTCTCCATGGTGCTCATGGCGGGGGGGTCCCTGAAGGTCCCCGAGGTCTCCAGCTGGCTTTCTCCGTGGTCTCCAGGGGAAGGGGGGTCCCCAAGACCTCCAGCTGAATTTCTCCACGGCGCTCACGGTGGGGGGGGGTGGTCCCCACGCCCCGACGGCGGCGACAGGAGACCCCCGCAGCCTCTGGGCGGCCGCCAGCGGGGACACGGCTCAGGCCTTGTGCTGCTTGGTGGTCTTGAAGGACACCTGGAGCACGCGGTCGCCCAGGCGGTAGCCGTTGAGGCTGGCGATGGCCATGGCCGCCTCCTCGTAGTTGGTCATGGTGACGAAGCCGAAGCCTTTGCACTTGTTGGTGGCGAAGTCGCGGATGACCTTGACGTTGGTGACGGCGCCGAAGGGCCCGAAGAGCTGCCACAGGACGCTCTCGTCCGCCTCGGGAGCCAGGTTGTAGACGAAGATGCACCAGCCCGGCCCGGGGGTCCCCAGGCCCACCCCGGCCAGCGCCGGCACCGCCTCGATGGCCAACGGCGAGAACCTGGGCAGCAGCGACAGCGGGCTGGCCTGGGGTCAGCTGGGGGGGTCCCGGGGTCCCCTCTTGCCCCGGGGAGGGTCCCCAGGCTGTTGGGCGGGGGGGGGTTTGAGCAGGGCAGGTTTGGGGGGATTTTGGGGGGGTTTAGGGAGTGGGGGGGCGTTACCTCTTCACCCCGTATGCCACGTTCAGCAAATTGTCGAGCCTGGAGGGGACGAGGTGCTGTTAGCGGGGGACAACGAGGGGTGGCCCTGGTGCCGGGGGGGGGTCCCTATGCCCAGGGGTGTCCCACCCCCCTGGGTGCCCCCCTTTGAGCATTCCCAGGATCCATCCTTGGGGTTTCTGTTCCTGCAGATATCCCACCCCTCAGACTGTCCCAGGACCCCCACTGCCTCTGTTCCCAGGGGTGTCCCACCCCTCTGACCCCCCAGGACCCCCATTCCCGGGGTGACCCCCATTCCCAGGGCTGTCCCCCCATTCCCAGCCCCCCAGGACCCCCATTCCCAGGGATGTCCCCCCCATTCCCAGCCCCCCAGGACCCCCATTCCCAGGGATGTCCCCCCCATTCCCAGCCCCCCAGGACCCCCATTCCCAGGGATGTCTCCCCCATTCCCAGCCCCCCAGGACCCCCATTCCCAGGGATGTCCCCCCCATTCCCAGCCCCCCAGGACCCCCATTCCCAGGGATGTCTCCCCCATTCCCAGCCCCCCCATTCCCAGGCTGTCCCCCCATTGCCAGCCCCTCACCGGAAGCGCTGTGGGGGGGGGTGCAGGGCCCCATAGCGCCGGGCGCCGGGGCAGAGGCTCAGCAGGGCCCCCCCCGATTTCTGCCCGGGGGTGTTGGCGAACTTGACCGTGATGGGCTCAGCGGCCCCGAGGGGCTTCTGCCCGTGCAGCCCCCGCACGGCCTCCTCGGCCTCCACGCGCTTGTCGAAGCGGATGAAGCCCACCCCCCGGGACACACCTGCGCAGGTGACACGGGGTGGGGGATCAGGGGCAGCCCCTCCCAAAAGCCCCTTCCCGCCTCGCCCACCCACAGACCCTAAAGGGATCGCTGGGTAACGCCCCAAGGGGAGCCCCACCTCTCCAGAACCCCCAAAATCCCCCAGGACTCCCATTCCCAGGGATGTCTCATCCCCCAGGACTGTCCCACCTCCCCCAGGACCCCCCACCCTGGGGATGTCCCACCCCCCAGGACTGTCCCATCCTTCCAGGAGTGTCCCACCTCCCCCAGGACTCTCAGGACCCCCCCGACCCCCAGGGATGTCCCACCTTCCCAGGCGGGCTGAGCACACCTGGGCACAGCTGGGCTCACCTGTGACCTGGTCCACGAGGATGCGGGAGGTGATGATGCGGCCGTACTGGGAGAAGAGCTGCTCCATCTCCTTCTGCCCCATGGCCTTGGGCAGGCCGCTCACGTACAGGTTGGCATCGCGGATGGAGGCGGAGCTGGGCCGGGCGTAGGACACCTGGGGGGGGCAGGTGAGCCCTCGGGACCCCCAGGGGACAGCGGCATCGCCCGCCCAGGCCTTCCACCCCCCTCAAAGGGCTCCCAGGTGCCCCCTCCACGCAAAGGATTCCCCCTGAAGGATTCCCACATGTGCCCCCCTACCCCGAAGGGCTCCCAGGTGCCTCCCCCGCCCCAAAAGCCCCCCCAGGTGCCCACCCCCATGTCCCCAGGGCACCTTGATGGTCTTGGTCTGCAGCTTGAGGCCGTTGAGGGCCCCGATGGCCCTGTCGGCGTCGCCGGCCTCCACGTAGTTGACGAAGCCGTAGCCCAGGCTTTGCCCTGGGGTACCGTGTCACCGTCACCGGGGGTGGCCCTGTCCCCTGTGCTCCCAGACCTGTCCCCATCCCTGTCCCCGCTCTGCTCCCACCCCTCTCCCCAGATCCACGTCCGTTCCCGCCAGCCTCGCTGTCCCCGTGGGTCCTTGTCCCATGTGTCCCCAGGGACGTGGGACTCACGGTCAAACTTGTGTGGGGACAGGGACACCGGCGTCACGGGGCACCGGGGGGACACCAAATTGTCCCCGCTCCCATGCTCTCCCTGGTCCATCCCTGTCCCCACAGGTCCCCGTGTCCCCTCTCCCTTCCCACCTCACCGTGTCCCATTTCTCCGTGTCCCCGTGCCCTGTCCCCACCCCAGGCCGTGTCCCCTGCCTGTACCGGTGACCTTGTCCCGGACGAGCTTGCAGGACTCGATGTCCCCGAGGCTGCCGAAGAGGCTCCGCAGCTCCTCCTGGCTCATGGACTGCGGCAGGTAGTTGACGATCAGGTTGGTTTTGCTGTCGTCGGCCACGGGGGGGGGACCCGGGGGGGCCCCGTTGGGCAGCGCCGCCGCCACCCCCGGGCCTGGCACGGCCACCACCGGCACGGGGACAGGGACAGGGCCGCAGCCCGATGGCCCCGCGGCGCTGGGAGCCTGGGCCTCCACCGTGCTCAGGATCTGCTGGGGGGGACAGGGGGTGTCACGGGGGGTGTCACAGGGGGTCACCGCGGGCACGGGGGGCCGGGAGGGGACAGGGACACTGCAGACATGGCGACGGAGAGGGGACAGAGGCAACAGGACCATGGGGACAGCGGTGGGACGGGGACAGCGGGGACATGGGGACAGCGGGAGAGCAGTGCGGGGAGGGGACAGGGACACGCTGGGGACAGTGTGGGGACAGGGACAGCGGGAGGCGGGGGACATCGGACGGGGGACAGTGACACCCGGGTGGGGCCATGGGGGACAATCCCCCCATTGTGCGGCAGCGCCCCCGCCCCTTCCCCCCCCTCCCCAATAGCGCGGGGTGGGTGACAATGGCCCTTTGTCACCGGGTGATGGGGACACCCGGGGCCACCAGCCACGGCCCCGGGGGGCGTGGGGACGGCGACACGCGGGGGGACAGCGACACACGTGTCGAGTGTGCCTCCCCCCCCCGCCCTCCCCGCCCAAATCGGCCGCGGTTTGGGGAGGGGTCCCCGCCCCTCCCTTGCACGCGCGTGTCCCTGCAGGTGCCACCCGCGTGTGACGCCGTGTCCCCAGCCGAGCGTGTCACACGCTCACGGGGAGGGGGGGACACCGAGAGGAGGCAGGGGGGGGTGGGAATTCGGGGTGGGGGGAGCACGGGAGGGTACCCGGTGCTTGGGGGGGGGGATGGAAGGTCTGGGGGATCCCCGCAATCCCCCTCCCCACCCCGCTCCTACCGTCACCATCGTGTCGCCGGTGAGGGGCGGGGGGGGGGGGGCCCCGCACGGCCCCGAGGGCTCGGGGGGCCCGGGGGGGTGGGGAGGCGCTCCGGGGGTCGCGGCGGCGGCACCGGGCGCTGCGAGCGGCGGCCCCGTCGGTCCTTTAAACGTCCTTGGGCGGGCGCGGGGCGGGGCCCCCCCAAAATCCGCCCCCCCACCCCCTCCCGAGATGGTTCCGTCCGCGCGCCCCCCCCCCCCCCAAAAAGAGGTGGGTCAGCCCGGCCCACCCCCCCACCCCCAAAAAAAAAAAAGAACCGCCCCCCCCCCCCCTCCAGGGCCCGAAGCCCCCCGAGACCCCCAAGGCCCCGCCCACGGAAGGAGGAGGAGGAGGAGGAGGAGGAGGAGGAAGGACGGGGAGGGATGGAGAGAAGGAAGAAAGAGGGAATGGAGGAGGAAGAGGAGGAGAAGGAAGGAGCGGAGGAGAAAGAGCAGGAAGGATGAGGGGGGATGGACGAGGAGGAGGAGGAGGAGAAGGGACGGAGAGGAAGAGGAGGGTGATGAAGGCCGGCGACGGCCCGGCGCGGCCGCCGCCGCTTCAGCACCGGGGACAGCGCCGAGCTCGAGCCCGGCTCCGCCGAGGGGCCGCGCCGCCCCCCGAAATGGGGAGGGGGCACCCGCGAGGGCCCCCAGCCCCTCCGGGACCCCCCCCCCCGAGCCCCACCCCGCACCCCAACAGAAGAAGCAGCACGAAAAGTCCTGATTTTAATGGATTTGGGGGGGGTCCCGGAGGGGTCTGCACCCCCCCCAGAGCCCCCAAACCCCCCCCCCCCCAAAACCCTGGGTGTCCCCAGGGGGGTGACGAGCGAGAATGAGGAAATAAATAAAAGGTGAGGGGGGAGGGCAACGGCGACACCTGGGGGGGCCACTGGGTCACCTGGGGGGGGGGGGGAACACACAAGGACACCCCCAAGGGGTCCCTCAGGTGTTTGGGGTGTCCTGGGGAGAGGCTCAGGACCCCCCCCAGGTGGTTCTTCTTCACCTCCAGGTGCAGCCGCAGGAACATCGGGGGGTCCCGGCAAGCAGGTGGGGGCCCAGGTGAGTCCGGGGGGGCCCAGGTGAGTCCGGGGGGGGCCCAGGTGAGTCCAGGGGGGGGTCCCTACGTGCCACGGGGCTCGGGGTGGCTCTTGAGCCCCCCGTGTCTCCTCATGTGCCACGTCAGGGAGGCGCGCTGGCGGCAGCGGTACCCGCACACCTCGCACCTGGGGGGGGGGGGCAAGGTGGGCGTCAGGTGCGCCTGGGGACCCCTCCTCGCCCTCCTGGGGCGTTCTGAGTCCTTGGCAGGACCCCCACCCACCCCCGGTCACTCACTGCAGGGGGGTCTCCCCGGTGTGTGTCCTCCTGTGCACCTCCAGGTGGTTCTTGCGCTTGAAGGACTTCCCGCAGGTGTCACAGGTGAATTCCCGCACACCTGGGGGGGGGGGGTGGGGCACGGTGGGACACACCTGGGGGCTCACCTGACAGGTGACCGTGTGCCAGCACAGGGGGGGATGCCCAGGTAAAACCTCTTGGCGTGGAGGGAGGAGGGTTTTGGGAGGCCAGAAGGGGCACACCTGGGGGCTCACCTGAGTGCACGCCCATGTGCCGCCGCAGGTGGTTGGCCAGGTAAAACCTCTTCCCGCAGCCGGGCTGGGGGCACACCTGGCTCCGGCCCCTGCGGTGCACCAGGCTCAGGTGGTTCTGGGGGGGGGGAACACGTGGGAGGTGAGGCGGGGGGGGGGGGTCCAGGACAGGTGAGAGGGGACTCTGGGACAGGTGAGGGGGTGCTCCCCCCGTTCCAGGCACCTGGAAGCTGCTGAGAGCGCTGAACTCCTGCCCGCAGCCGGCGTAGGGGCAGGTGAGGGGCTCGGGGGGGTCCTCGGGGTCCGGGGAGGGGGCGCGGCCCCGGCGGCTCCGCCGGCGCCTGCAGAGCTTGGCGTGAGTCCCCCCCCCCCAAAAAAAGGTGGGGGACAGGTATCAGAGCAGCCCACCTGAGCCTCCTAAACCCCCTGCCCACCCCCAGAGCGACCCCCTCCCCAAAAAACTCCTCAATCTGCCTAAATAAAACAGCCCCTGACCCCCAAAACCCTCCCAGGTGCTCCCCCCCTTCTTCACACACCCAGGTAACCTGAGCCCCCCCACCCAAAGCCCCCCCAGGGACCCCCTAACCCCCCCCAAACGACCCCCCCCCCAGGGTCCCCCGACCTTTCTGGCTCTTTGGGGATCTCGTAGATGATCGTCGACACCTCGGGGTCCTCAGCCGGGGAGGGGTCCCGGGGGGGCTCCCGGGGGGGCTCCGGAGGGGGGGGTTCGGCGGGGGGGGGCAGCTCCTCCTGCTTCAGCCTCAGCACTGGGTCCTCCTCATCCTCCTCTGCCATCAGTGGGGCCGGTGAGACCCCCTGGGACCCCCCAGCTCCTGCCCCATCCCGTTCCTGACCCCCAAACCCACCCCCCCAGCACCCCAGCCCCCCAGTTCCTGACCCCAAATCTTCCCTGATCCCCCATTCCTGCCCCTAATCCCCCCATTCCCGACCCCAATCCCCCATTCCTGACCCCAAATCTTCCCCAATTCCTCATTCCCAGCCCCAATTCCCCATTCCTGACCCCAAATCTTCCCCAATCTCCCACTCCCAACCCCAATCCCCCATTCCTGACCCCAAATCTTCCCCAAATCCCCCCATTCCGAGCCCCCCAAGCTCCCCCATTTTCCCCGGGCCCCCTCCCAGCCCCCCCTCCACCCCACCCCTTACCTGTCTTGGGCAGGTGGGGCTCCGCAGGTGGGGGGGGGAAGGCGCCCCCCCCCCCTTCCAGCAGCACCTCGTGCCCCCCCACGCCGAGCTGCAGCCCCCCCAGGGCCTCGCAGCCCAGGATCAGGAGGGGGGGGCCCTGCAGGAGGGTGGGGGGGCCGCCCCCGTCCAGCCCCCCCCGCGGGAGGGGCAGGGGCAGGGGGACACAAACCACGGCCTCCAGCGCCTCGGGGGGGGCCGGGCCCCCGGGGGGGGCGGCTGCCACCGCGGGACCCCCCCCCCGGAGCCGCCTCCGAGCCCGAGCTGCAGCCCCCCGAGGAGGAGGAAGAGGAGGAGGAGGAGGAGCCAGGAGCTGCGGGGGGAACCCGGGAGTGAAAGGGAGGTAAAAAAATCCCTCTCCAGACCCTAAAAAATCTGATAGGTCGTCCAAAAATCTCCTTCAGACACAAAACAGCCCAAAAAATCGATTCGGGTTGTCCCCAAACACCCCCACACCCTCCTCTGTGCCCCTCCCACACCCCCAGGAACCCCCCAAAAGGGGCCCAGGTCACCCCAAATCCCCCCAGACCCCATCCCTGCCTGTGCCCCACCCTCAGAACCCCAATCCCCCCCACCCCAAACCCCAAACCTCCCAGACTCCAAATCCCCCATGCACCCCAAACCCCCCACACACCCCCAAACCCCAGAGACTCCAAATCTCCCACACCTCAAACCCCAATCCCCACACCCCCCAGCCTCTAGACCCCAAAGTCCAAACTCCACACAGTCCCCCCAACCCCCCCACATCCCAAACCCCTCAATCCCCAATCCCCACACACCCCAAACCCCAATCCCCACACCCCCCAGCCCCTAGACCCCAATCCCCACACCCCAAACCCCACAGCCCCCAGACCCCAAACTCCAAACCCCACACAGTCCCCCCAACCCCCCCACATCCCAACCCCCCCCACATCCCAAACCCCTCAATCCCCAATCCCCACACACCCCAAACCCCCCAGCCCCCAGCCCCCAATCCCCACACCCCAAACCCCACACCCCCAGCCCCCAATCCCCACACCCCACACCCCCCAGCCCCCAAACCCCACACCCCCAGCCCCCAATCCCCACACCCCACACCCCCCAGCCCCCAAACCCCACACCCCACGCCCCCCCCCCGCACCGTCATCGCCGTCCGAGTCGCTGAGCGGGCGCAGGGGCGAGTGCAGGTCCTGGAAGTAGCGGTGGCCGCGCTCGCACTGCCACACGGCCGTGGTGTAGAGCCCCACCGAGGGGTCCAGCTCGGCCAGGCGCGGCTCGTACGGGCAGCGCTGCCGGTGGTCCTCGTACCAGATCACCGCGTGCCGCAGGCAGTTCACGTTCCGGCGGCGCCCTGCGCGGGGGGCACGGCGTGCAGCCCCCCAGGGTGGGGCGCAGGCACCCCAAAATGAGATACAGGCACCCAAAGGTGGGGTACAGGCACCCCAAAATGAGATACAGGCACCCCATGAGGAGAGACAGCCCCCCAGGATGGGGTACAGGCACCCCAAAATGGGACACAGCCACCCCAAAATGAGATACAGGCACCCCAGGGTGGGACACAGGCACCCAAAGGTGGGGTACAGGCACCCCAGGGTGGGGTACAGGCACCCCAAAATGAGATACAGGCACCCCAGGGTGGGACACAGGCACCCAAAGGTGGGGTACAGGCACCCCAGGGTGGGGTACAGCCACCCCAAAATGAGATACAGGCACCCCAGAGTGGGGTACAGGCACCCCAAGGGGAGGAGCAGCCCTCCAGGGTGGGGTACAGGCACCCACGGGTGGGGCACAGGCACCCCAAAATGGGACACAGGCACCCCAAAATGGGATACAGCCACCCCAGAGTGGGGTACAGCCACCCCAGAGTGGGGTACAGGCACCCAAAGGGAGTAGCAGAACCCCCGAAATGGGGTACAGGCATCCCAAAGTCATGTACAGCCACCCCAAAATGAGGGGCAGCACCCCCAGGGTGAGGGGCAGAACCCCCCAAATCAGGTACAACCCCCCAGAGTGGGGTACCGCCCCCCCAATCAGGTACAGCCCCCCCAAATCAGGTGCAGCCCCCCCAGAAGAGCCCGGACTCACTTTTCTTGCGTTTGGGTTTTTTCGGGAGCTGCTCCCAGGGTTTGCTGTGGAGAGAAGGGGTTGGGAGAAGGGGAAGGGGCTCCTGCAGGACCCCCGGCCTTCCTCCCCCTCCTCCTCCTCTTCCTTCATCCCCTGGGCCTTCCTCCCCCTCCTCCTCCCCCTCCTCCTCCTCCTCCTCCTCCTCCTGGGCCTTCCTCCCCCTCTTCCCCCTCCTCTCTCTGCCCGTTCTTCATCCCCCAGGAGCGTGAGGAAGAGGAAGAGGGACGGCACAGACGGAAGGGGACGAGGAAGAGGAGGCTGAGGAAGAAGAGCACGAGGAAGGCCGGTAACAACAAACATCCCCGCCCCGCCCAGCGCCGCTCCAGCACCGCGGACAGCGCCCGCCCGCTTCCCCCGAGAGCCGCGGCCGCTCTGCGACCCCCGGCTCCGGTGTGGGGGGGACACCCCCCAAGACCCCCGGGCCCCCCTCCCACGGCTCCCAGACCCCCCCCCGCGGGTGCCGCGCCCCTTCCCTTCCCCTCGCCCGGTTCCCCGCTGCTCCCCGCGGTGCCCCCGCGCTCACCCGCGCCGCCCGGCGCGCTGGCCCCGCTCCAGCCCGAGCAGGTAGGCCGCCAGCTTGGCGTCGCTCCATCCGCTGCGGCGCCGCAGCTCCACCCAGGGCCCGTGCGCCTCGCCCAGGTACACCCGCCGCACGTCGTACTTCTTGCGCGACTCCAGGCGCCGCCGGGCCCGGTCGGTCTCGGTGAGGCGCGGCCGCCCCCGCGCTTTGCGGCCCCCGCCGGGGTCGGGCCCACCGGGCCCACCGGGGCCGCGCTCGGCCGCGCTCATGCCGCGGCGCGCTGCGATGACGTCAGCGGCGCGCCCGCCGTCACCGCGCGGCGGCGTCGCGGCGCTCCGTGCGCATGCGCGGAGAGCTCTGCCCGCACTCCCGCCGCGGATTTTTTTTTTTTTTTTTTTTTTTGGGGGGGGGGTCCCCGAGGAGACCCCAAAGGGGGTCCCGGAACTTGTGAGCGCTGGCCGGTACCCCCAGGTGTGAGGTGTGCAGGTGCCGCGCCTGAGGGACCCCCGAAACTCACCGGGGACCCCCCAAACCCACTGGAGACCCCCCCAAGGGACCCCCAGAACTCACTGAGGACCCCCCAGACCCACTAGAAACCCCCCAAGGGAGCCCCAAACTCAGCGGGGACCCCCCAAACTCACCGGGGACCCCCCCAAGTGCCCCCCAAACTCACTGAGGACCCCCCTAAGGGACCCCCAGAATGCACTGAGGACCCCCCAAACCCACTGGAGACCCCCCCAAGGGACCCCCAGAACCCACCGGGGACCCCCCAAATTCACTGAGGAGCCCCCAAACTCACCGGGACCCCCCAGGTACCCCCCAATCTCATTGGTGACCCCCCAAGGGACCCCCAGAACCCACCGGAGACCCCCCAAATTCACTGAGGAGCCCCCAAACTCATTGGTGACCCCCCATGGGACCCCCAAACTCACTGAGGCCCCCGCCAAGGGACCCCCAGAACCCACTGGGGACCCCCAAAACTCACCAGGGACCCCCCAAATTCACTGGGGATCCCCCAAGTGCCCCCCAAACTCACTGGTGACCCCCCAAGGGACCCCCAGAACGCACCAGGGACGCCCCAAACTCACCGGGGACCCCCCAGGTACCCCCCCCAAGGGACCCCCAGAACCCACTGGGGACCCCCTAAATTTACTGAGGACCCCCAAATTCACCGGGGACCCCCCAAGTGCCCCCCAAACTCATTGGTGACCCCCCAAGGGACCCCCAGAACCCACCGGGGACCCCCCAAACTCACCGGGGACCCCCCCAAGTGCCCCCCAGACCCCCCCGGAACCAACTGGGCGTGCCGGGCGCGACGCTGAGAAGGCGAAACGACCCCCCCCCCCAGCACCCCCAAACCCTCCCCTTGGGCCCCCCCCCCTGCCACCCCCCCATTTTGGGGGGGTGGGGGCGGCACAGGGGGACACACAACCCCCCCACCCCCCCGTTAAAAACCACGACACCCCCCCCAGTCCATCCGCCACGGCGCCTCCTTTATTCCCCGCTGCTTTTCGGGGCGTCTCCCCCGTCCTGCCCCAGCGCCGCGGCCGGGGCGGGGGTCCCGGCGGCCAGCCGGGGGGGCTGGGTGCCCTCGGGGGGGTGGGCGGCGGGGTCCCCGCCGGGGGCGAGGCGGAACACGACCGGGGTGCGGGCCAGCGCCGGGTTGCGCTCCTGCAGCGCCGCCAGCCAGCGGCCCAGCGTGCGCCGGTCGCCCGCGCCCGCCACGCACAGCGCCAGCACCGGGCCCTCCTCCACTGCGGGGGGAAACGGGGGGTTAAGGGGTTGGGGGACCCCCCCCCCCCCCCCAAAAAACAAACAAAAAAAAAAAACAACCCCACCAGGCCCTCCCGCTCCTCGTCCGGCAAAGGTCACCTTGGTCCACGTGGAAGGCGTCGTCGTCCCAGGGGCCGCGCTCCAGCTCCAGCTCCAGGCGCAGAGGGAAGTAAAAGCTGCGCTCGGGGTCCGCCGGGGGGTCCTGGGGGGGGGGCGTGGGGGTGGTGGGGGTGTGGGGGTGTGGGGGGGGGGGTGGGGGGGGGGTCGCCCTCCCGCGCAGGGCATGGGGGTGGCCTCAGGTGGGATGGGTTCTGCGGTGTTCCTGCACACCTGGCCTGGCTCTGCGGGGGTCCCACCTGTCCTGGAGCTCCCCCCGGGATCCCCAGGATGCCCCCAGAGCCCCCCCGGGACCCTCAGGACCCCCCAGAGCCCCCCCAGGAGCCTCCAGAATCCCCTCAGGACCCCCCAGAGCCCCCCCGGGACCCTCAGGACCCCCCAGAGCCCCCCCCCAGGAGCCTCCAGAATCCCCCCAGGACCACCCAGGAGCTCCCAGGACCCCCCCAGGACCACCCAGGACCCCACCGAGCCCCCTCAGGAACCCCCAAAACCCCCCAGTACCCCCCAGAACCCCCCCCCGGGCCCCTCATAGCCCCCTCAGTACCCCCCAGGATCCCTCAGGACCCACCAGAGCCCCCCCCCAGAACCCCCCCAGGATGCCCCCCGGGACCCCCAGGAGCCTCCAGAATCCCCCCCAGAACCCCCCAGAGCCCCCCCGGACCCCTCAGGAACCCACAGAGCCTCCCAGAACCCCATCAGGACTCCCCAGAGCCCCCCCAGGACCCCCAGAGCCCCCCCAGGACCCCCAACTCACCCTCAGGTGCGGGGGCAGGGGGTCTCCCCGCAGCACGAAGTATTTGAGGAGGGTCCCGCGGAGCCAGAGCGGGAACGGCCCCTCCACGAACACC
The DNA here is from genome assembly GCF_026979565.1 of Vidua chalybeata. Classification (NCBI taxonomy): domain Eukaryota; kingdom Metazoa; phylum Chordata; class Aves; order Passeriformes; family Viduidae; genus Vidua; species Vidua chalybeata. Next base: position 24,013 of record NW_026530291.1, read on the forward strand.
GGGCGGGCGGGGCCGTGCTGGGCCAGCAGCTCCCGCTGCTCGGGGCTCTGCGAGCCTGGGGACAGCGGGGGACACGCGGGGACAGCTGGGGACAGCCGACCCCGAACCCCGGGACCCCAAACCCTGCCCCAAACCCACCCCAGGGACCCCAAAACCCGCCCCAGGGAGCCCAAACCCTGCCCCAAATCCACCCCAGAGACCCCAAACCCTGCCTCAAATCCACCCCAGAGACCCCAAACCACTCATAGAGACCCCTGAGGAACCCCAAACCCACCCCAGAGACCCCAAACCCACCCCAGAGACCCCAAACCCTGCCTCAAACCCACCCCAGGGACCCCAAACCCCTCATAGAGACCCCTGAGGAACCCCAAACCCACCCCAGAGACCCCAAACCTACCACAGAGACCCCAAACCCTGCCTCAAACCCACCCCCATGGGGTCCCCAAACCCCTCATAGAGACCCCTGAGGAACCCCAAACCCACCCCAGAGACCCCAAACCCTGTCCCAAACCCACCCCAGGGACTTCAAACCCACCCCAGGGACCCCAAACCCCTCAAACCCGACACCAACCCCGTCCAGGGCACCCCAACATCCCCCCCAGGGACCCCTCCGAGACCCCCAGAACTCACTGATGATGTAGGGTTGGACAGAGCCTTCGTCGTCCCCCGAGTCCGGCACCGGCCGCTGCGGGATGGGGACACGGGGGTCACTGCAGGGGCACCCCCTGTCCCCCCAGCCACATCCCTGTCCCCTCAGCTGTCCTCCTGTCCCCCAGCTGTGTCTGTCTTGTCCCCGTGTCCCCCCAGCCATGTCCCTGCCCCCCCAAGCTGTCCCCCTGTGTCCTCCCCAGCCGTGTCTGTCCCTGTCCCCATGTCCCCCCAGCCATGTCCCTGTCCCCCACTCCTGTGTCCCCCCAGCTGTCCCCATGTCCCCCCCAGCTGTCCCCATGTCCCCCCAGCCATGTCCCTGTCCCCATGTCCCCCCAGCTGTTCCCCTGTCCCCCCAGCCATGTCCCTGTCCCCATGTCCCCCCAGCCATGTCCCTGTCCCCTCAGCTGTGTCTTTGCTCCCTCAGCCACGTCCCTGTCCCTATAAGCCATGTCCCTGTCCCCCTGTCCCCCTGAGCTGTGTCCCTGTCCTCCTATCCCCCCAGCCATGTCCCCATGTCCCCCCAGCCGTGTCTGTCCCTGTCCCCGTGTCCCCCCAGCCATGTCCCTGTCCCCCCCCGTGTCCCCCCAGCCGTGTCCCCGTGCCCGTGCCCCACCTGGACGAGGGTGAGGGTGGCCCCGGGCTCGGTGGCGATGCGCTGCAGCCCCAGGCGCGCGGCCGCCAGCCCGGGGGGCAGCCGGGGGGGCAGCGGGTGGGGGTCCAGCAGCCGCAGGCGCGGCAGCCAGAACAGCATCCGCTGCAGCTTCCGCATGGGGCGGCTGCGCGGCCCGAACACCCCCAGCAGCAGGAACTGCGTCTCGGCGTCGGGCATGACACCTGGGGACACGGGGACACGTTGGGGACAGCAGGGACACACTGGGGACAGCAGGGACATTGGGGATATTGGGGACATTGGGGTGACAGCAGGGACATCGGGGTGACAGCAGCAGGAACTGCGTCTCGGCGTCGGGCATGACACCTGGGGACACGGGGACATGGTGGGGACACGTTGGGGACAGCAGGAACATTGGGGTGACAGCAGGGACACACTGGGGACAGCAGGGACATCGGGGTGACAGCAGGGACACACTGGGGACAGCAGGGACATCGGGGTGACAGCAGCAGGAACTGCGTCTCGGCGTCAGGCATGACAGCTGGGGACACGGGGACATGGTGGGGACAGCAGGGACACACTGGGGACATTGGGGTGACAGCAGGGACACACTGGGGACAGCAGGGACACACTGCGGACATTGGGGTGACAGCAGGGACACACTGGGGACAGCAGGGACACTGGGGTGACAGCAGCAGGAACTGCGTCTCGGCGTCAGGCATGACAGCTGGGGACACGGGGACATGGTGGGGACAGCAGGGACACACTGGGGACATTGGGGTGACAGCAGGGACACACTGGGGACAGCAGGGACACAATGCGGACATTGGGGTGACAGCAGGGACAGACTGGGGACAGCAGGGACACACTGGGGACAGCAGGGACACTGGGGTGACAGCAGCAGGAACTGCGTCTCGGCGTCGGGCATGACACCTGGGGACATGGGGACACGGTGGGGACAGCGGGGACACGGTGGGGACAGCAGGGACACACTGAGGACAGCAGGGACACACTGAGGACAGCAGGGATATTGGGGTGAGAGCAAAGACTGCGTCTTGGCGTCAGGCATGACACCTGGGGACACGGCGGGGACACGTTGGGGACAGCAGGGACACGGGGGTAACAGCAGGGACATTGGGGTGACAGCAGGGATATTGGGGTGACAGCAGCAGGAACTGCATCTCGGCGTCGGGCACGACACCTGGGGACAGTGGAGACACGGTGGGGACGCACTGGGACATTGGGGACCGCAGGGACACATTGGGGACACCACAGGACACCACAGGGGGACACCACACAGGGGACACCACACGAGTGGCACCAGGGGACACCACAGGAGTGGCACCAGGGGACGGACACCGCGCGGGGAGCGGCACACGCAGCGGCAGCGGCAGCAGCGGGTGCCGGCACGCACCGTAGCGCTCCATGTGCTCCAGCAGGCTGAGCCCGCACTCCTGCTGCCGCGGGAAGGGGAAGAGCAGGCGCTGCACGGCGCCGCGCGGCACCCAGGCCCCGCGGGGCAGCAGCCGCAGCAGCGCGTTGTAGGCGGCCAGGCTGCGCTCCGCGCCCAGCGCCGGCAGCGCCGCCAGCGCCGCCTCCACCAGCGCCAGGCGGCCCCCGCGCCCCGGGGGGCTCCGCGACAGCTCCCGCAGCGCCGCCTCGAACGCCGCGCCGGGGTCCCCGCGGTCACCGGGGCCGCCGGGGTCGGCGCCGCCGCCGCCGCCGCCGCCGCGGGCGTCCTCGCGGTGCGACCCGCGGGAGCGGAGGCGGCGCAGAGCGGCCTTGCGGGTGTCGCCCCCCGAGGTGTCGCCCCCCACGGGGCTCCCGGGGTGGTCCCGGGGCTGGGGTTCGTTCTCCCAGATCTTGTGGAAGCGGCGGTGCCGCGCTGAGGTCCCCGCGGTGTCGCCTCCCCCCGCCGAGGTGTCGCTCTCCGCGGGGGGGACCCGCGCGGGGCGCTGGCACAAGCGCCGGCAGAGCTGGGGAGGAAAAAGGGGTCACGCCGCAGCTGTCCCCCGTGTCCCCTCCCGTCCCTCTCTGTCCCCCGTGTCCCCCGTGTCCCCTCCCGTCCCTCCCTGTCCCCTGTGCCCCCCGCCCCTGTGTCCCCTCCGTGCCCTCCGGTGCCCACCGAACCCCCTGTCCCCCCACAACCCCCACCCCCCTCTGTGCCCCCTTGTCCCCTCGTGTCCCCTATGTCCCTCGTGTCCCCCCGCCCCCGCTGTCCCCGTGTCCCCACCGCCCCCCAGGCCCCCCCGTCCTCCTCTGTCCCGGTGTCCCCCGCACCTGTGGCGCTGCGGGGCCGCCCCAGAGGCCCCGGGGCAGGCCCCGGAGCCAGCCCGGCCGCATGGCGCCGCGGTCCCGCGGTGTCCGGGTCACGGCCGGGCGCCGCTGTCCCCACGCCGGGTCGCGCCCCCGGGCGCCGCCATCTTCGCGCTGACCCCTCGCGTCCCGGTCAAGTGGGCGGGGCCTGCGGGCGCAGCCAATCGCCGCGCGGCTTTTGCCGGCGGGGCGTGGCGAGCGCTGTGATTGGCAGGGAGCGAGGGGCGGGGCTCGGAGGGGTTCCCCCGTGACGTCAGAGCGGGACCCCGGGATGAGCTCAGGGACGGGGATGGGCGGTGACGTCACGGGGGGGCGAGCGATGACGTCAGAGCGGCACCGACAGCGTTAAACGGGAACGGCAGCCTCGGCGGGGGGGGGGGGGAGGGGGTCCCCCAAGTCCCTGGTGGGGGGGGGGGGGGGGGATCCCGGGTGTCCCCCCGGCCCCGGGGGGGTCCCGGAGCCGCGGGGGGGGGGGCGGGGACAGCCTGGGGAGGGGGAGGGGGAGAGGGAGAGGGAGGGGGAGGGGGACATTCCCCACCCGTGACGAGTCGTGCCCTCCCCCCGGGGGGGGCGGCGGAGTCCGATCCGGTGACGGCACCGGGGTGGGGGGTGGTGGGGGGGAGCGCGGCGGGGTCGAGCCCCGCGGTCCCGGGGGGGTCCCGCGGCACCGGGGGGGTCCCGGGTGTGCGGGGAAGAGGCCCCCGGTGCCCCGGGGTGGGGGGAGCCCCAGGTACCGTGGGGGTGACCCCGGTGCCCCCCGGGGGGGTCCCCGCTCGAGGGGGGCACCGAGATGACCGGGGGGGGACACGGGTGTCCGGTGGGAGGGGGCAGAGCGGGGAGGGGCTGATTTGGGGCGGGGGGGGGGCGCTCCGGGATTCCCCTGCCGCCTCCCCCCACCGCTCCGCTCCGGGATCCCCCCCGCTAAATGTGGAAAAAATGACGCCATCACCCGCCCCGCCGTGACGTCAGCGCGGCGGAGGCCGCGGATTGGCTGCGGCCGCCCCGGCCCGGGGGGGGCTCCGCGCCCACCGCCCACTTTTAAAAGTGGCGGCGGCGCCGGGACGGGACCGGGAGGAACCGACCGAGGGCACCGACCCGACCCGAGGGCACCGACCCCACCCGGGACAGCCCCGAACCCACCCGGGACAGCCCCGAACCGGCGCGACCCCACCGGAGCCACCGAGACCCCCCCCCCGCGGGACCCCCGAAATGTCCAACGCGCACTTCAACCGCGGCCCGGCCTACGGGCTGTCCGCCGAGGTGAAGAACAAGGTGAGCGGCACCGAACCGAACCGAACCGAACCGGGGGGTCCGGGCGGGTCCGGGCAGGTGCGACCCCCCCCCGGGGCGGTGGCAGCACCGGGGGCGGGCAGGGGTCGCGGCAGGACCCGGCGGGAGCGGGGGCGGGACCCGGCGCTGTCCCTGGTGCTGCCCCGGGAGGGAAGGGACGGGCACCGGGACAGGGGGGCGGCACCGGGGTGTCCCCCCCGGGGGTCGTTCCGAGCGCCGGTTCACCGTGGGGGGGGTGGGTGAGCTGCCCGGGGCGCTCCGCAGCCCCCGGTCCCTCCGGCAAGCGGGAGGTGACCGGCACCGGCTCCCCGGCGGGGGTGAGGGAGGGGAGGGGGCGACGCCGGGGTTTCCCCCCCCCGCCCCGTGAGCACCGGGGGGGTCCTGCCGGGCACCGGGCCGTTAAGGGTTAACCGGGAGCGGGGGGTTTGTCGGCCCCCGCAGCCCCCGCGGCGGGCGGGAGGTGACGGGCACCGAGCTGGGGCGGGGGCGACACCGGGACCCCCCGCCGGGGCTGAGGAGGGGACGGGGCGACACCGGAACGGAGCGGGCGGACCGCGGGACCCCCCCTACGAGCTCCGGGGGGGGGGGCGTCCCGCCGGTGTCCGCCCCGTTAAGGGTTAACGGGGGGCGGTTCGGGTGGCCCGGGGGGGGCCCCGCGGCGGGCGGGAGATGCCGGACACGGCGGGGGGATGGACATAGCGGGGGGGGGGGGGTCCCGCCTCGCACCGGCCCGTTAAGGGTTAACGGGGGGAGATCGGCGGCCCGGGGGGGCCCCGGCGCCCCCCGGCCCCGCCGTGAGCCCTTATAAGGCGGCGGAGCGCGGCGGGCGGGCGGCGGCGGCCCCGGGCCGGGGCTATATATGGGCAAAGGTTCGGCCGGCCCGGTCGCCCGCGGCTCCCGGGGGGGCCGGGGCGGGGCACGGGGGGGGGGGGTCCGGGCACCCCCGGCCTGCCCGGGTCCCTCCGCCCCTCCGGCCCCGCGGGAACGGGAGAAACGGGGCCACCGGGGATCCTCTGTCCCCGGCGCGGCTGCCGCCTCTGCCCTGAGGGTGTCCCCAGGGTCCCCTCCCTTGGGGTGTCCCCGCGGTCCCCGTGTCCCCTCTGTGGTGGGGATGTGTCCCCCACCCCACATCCCCCTGCCGGTGTCCCCGTGTCCCCCCCCCCGCGGTGTCCCCACATCCTCCGCTGTCCCCTCGCGCTGTCCCCTCGTCTCCGTGACGGTGTCCCCCACATTCTCCGTGCCACCACGTCCTCCTGGCCGTGTCCCCCTGGCCCCCTGGCGATGTCCCCCTGGCCCCCCGGTGGAGTCCCCTGTTCCCCTGGCAATGTCCCCGTGTCCCCCTGGCAGTGTCCCCCTGTCCCCCTGTCCCCCTGGCAGTGTCCCCCTGTCCCCCTGGCGGTGTCACCATGTCCCCCCGCCTCTCTGGCAGTGTCCCATGTCTCCCTGGCGGTGTCACCATGTCTCCCTGTCCCCCTGGCGATGTCCCCCTGCCCCCCTGGTGGTGTCCCCTCTCCCCCTGTTCCCCTGGCGATGTCCCCCCGCCTCTCTGGCATTGTCCCCCTGTCCCCTGGCAGTGTCCCCTGTCCCCCGGCGATGTCCCCTGCCCCCCTGGCGGTGTCCCCTGTCCCCCTCTTCCCCTGGTGGTGTCCCCTGTCCCCCTGGCAGTGTCCCCTGTCCCCCTGTCCCCTGTCCGTGTCCCCCTGGCAGTGTCCCCTGCCCCCCTGCCGGTGTCCCCTGTCCCCCTGTCCCCCTGGCAGTGTCCCTCTGGCAGTGTCCCTTGTTCCCCCGGCGATGTCCCCTGTCCCCCTGGCAGTGTCCCCTGTCCCCCTGTCCCCCTGGCAGTGTCCCTCTGGCAGTGTCCCTTGTCCCCCTGGCGGTGTCCCCTGTCCCCCGGCGGTGTCCCATGTCCCCGTGTCCCCGTGTCCCCGCAGCTGGCCCAGAAGTACGACCCGCAGCACGAGCGGGAGCTCCGTGCCTGGATCGAGGGCACCACGGGACGCCGGATCGGGGACAACTTCATGGACGGGCTCAAGGACGGCGTCATCCTCTGCGAGTACGAGCCCGTGCGACCCCCGGGACCCCCGGTGGGACCCCGGCTTTGTCCCCCAGTCCTGTGACCGTCCCCTCCCAGCCCTGCCCCCGGCCCCAGTGTGGGATGATCCTCCGGGGGAATTTTAACCCATCCCTCACCCGGGCTGACCCTGCTGACCACAGCCTTGTCCCCAGCACTGCCCGTCCCCCCACACCCCCGTCCTGGCCGGACTCTGGGGTCACCCTGGGGTCACCCCGGGGTCACCCTGGGGTCACCCCCTGACCTCACCCGCGCTCGGCCCCCCCAGGCTCATCAACAAACTGCAGCCGGGCTCGGTGCCCAAGGTGAACGAACCCGTCCAGAACTGGCACAAGGTGAGGGGGACACCCCAAAATCGGGGTTGGGGACGGCTCCGGGTGGGGGTGGGGGGATCTGATCCCAAAACCCGGCCCCGATTCCCTCCGTGCGCAGCTGGAGAACATCGGGAACTTCCTGAGGGCCATCACGCGCTACGGGGTGAAGCCCCACGACATCTTCGAGGCCAACGACCTCTTCGAGAACACCAACCACACCCAGGTCCAGTCCACCCTCATCGCCCTCGCCAGCCAGGTGACCTCCCCGGGGGTCCCGGGGGGCTCCGGAGGGTCTTGGGAGGCTCCAGAGGGTCCTGGTGTCCCCTTGGAGGACACCGGCCACGCGCTGGGGGGGGGGGGGGGTCCAGAGGGGGGATTTGGGGTGTGAGGAGGGGATTTGGGATCCAGGGAGGGTATCTGGGGTCTGGGGAAGGGATTTGGGGTCTGGGGAGGAGATTTGGGATCCAGGGAGGGTATCTGGGGTCTAGGGAAGGGATTTGGGGTCTGGGGAAGGAATTGGGGGTCTGGGGAAGGGATCTGGGGTCTGGGATGGGGATTTGGGATCCAGGGAGGGTATCTGGGGTCTGGAGAAGGGATTTGGGATCCAGGGAAGGTATTTGGGGTCTGGGATGGGGATTTAGGATCTGGGGAAGGGATTTGGGGTCTGGGGAAGGAATTCAGGGTCTGGGGAAGGGATCTGGGGTCTGGGATGCAGAATTGGGGTCTGGGGAGGGGATTTGAGATCCAGGGAGGGTATTTGGGGTCTGGGGAAGGGATTTTTGGGGTCTGGGGAGGCCCCGTGAGCCCCCCCAAGCCCAACGGTCTCCGCCAGGCCAAGACAAAGGGGAACAACGTGGGGCTGGGGGTGAAATACGCGGAGAAGCAGCAGCGGCGCTTCCACCCCGAGAAGCTGCGCGAGGGCAGGAACATCATCGGGCTCCAGGTGACACCGGGGGGACACCGGGGGGGGCGCGGTGGCAGCGTGCCGGGGACAGCCGGTGACACCGTCGCTGTCGCTGTCCCCAGATGGGCACCAACAAGTTCGCCAGCCAGCAGGGCATGACGGCGTACGGGACACGGCGGCACCTGTACGACCCCAAACTGGGCACGGACCAGCCCCTGGACCAGGCCACCATCAGCCTCCAGATGGGCACCAACAAAGGCGCCAGCCAGGTGGGGACAGGGGCACGGGGACACTGCCAGCACGGGGGGACACGGGGCACAGGGACACTGCCAGCCAGGTGGGGACAGGGGCACGGGGACGGTGCCAGCCAGGTGGGGACAGGGGCACGGGGACAACTGCCAGCATGGGGGGACACGGGGGCACGGGGACACTGCCAGCCAGGTGGGGACAGGGGCACGGGGACGGTGCCAGCCAGGTGGGGACAGGGGCACGGGGACGGTGCCAGCACGGGGGGACACGGGGCACGGGGACACTGCCAGCCAGGTGGGGACAGGGGCACGGGGACGGTGCCAGCACGGGGGGACACGGGGCATGGGGACACTGCCAGCACGGGGGGACACGGGGGCATGGGGACGGTGCCACCACGGGGGGACACGGGGCATGGGGACACTGCCACCCTTGGGGACAGGGGCATGGGGACACTGCCACCCTTGGGGACACAGGGCATGGGGACGGTGCCAGCACGGGGGGACACGGGGCACGGGGACACTGCCAGCATGGGGGGACATGGGGCACGGGGACATTGCCACCCTTGGGGACAGGGGCACGGGGACGGTGCCACCATGGGGGGACACAGGGCACGGGGACACTGCCAGCACAGGGGGACACTGCCAGCCTTGGGGACAGGGGGCATGGGGACACTGCCAGCACGGGGGGACACAGGGCATGGGGACACTGGATCACAGGGGGACACTGCCAGCACGGGGGGACATTGCCACCCTTGGGGACACACAGGGCATGGGGACACTGCCACCACAGGGGACACTGCCAGCGCAGGAGGACACCGCCAGCACGGGGGGACACGGGACACGGGGACACTGTCACCCCATGGGGACACGGGGCACGGGGACACTGTCACCCCATGGGGACACGGGGCACGGGGACGCTGCCAGCACGGGGGGACAGAGAGGGGACAGAGGGGGACAGAAAGGTGACAGGTGACAGGGGGCACGGAGGGGGGACAGAGAGGGGACAGAGGGGGCACGGAGGGGGGACAGAGAGGGGACAGAGGGGGCACGGAGGGGGGACAGAGAGGGGACAGACACCCTGCGGGCAGCACCGGGGGGGAGGACGGAGAAACCCCCGAGCCGCCCCCGCGGTGGCCGCGAACCCCCTGGGGGTTGCCCGCGGCCACCGCCCCGAGCCGGTTCCTGGCGGGCAGGCGGGCATGACGGCGCCGGGGACGAAGCGTCAGATCTTCGAGCCGGCGCTGGGCATGGAGCACTGCGACACCATGACCATCGGGCTGCAGATGGGCAGCAACAAGGGCGCGTCGCAGCAGGGCATGACGGTGTACGGGCTCCCGCGCCAGGTCTACGACCCCAAGTACTGCGGGGGCCCCGAGCTGCTGGGCCACGACGGCTACGACGGCCACGACGGCCTCTACAACTCCCAGTAGCCGCCGGCCCCGCGGCCGCTTGCACCCCGACACCGCTCGTCACCGGCCTCACCGCGCCCCGCCGAGCCGGCACCGGGCGCCGGCACAGGGCCCCGGGGGATACCGGCACCGGGATCGGCACCGGGGAAAACTTGCCCTGGGATCGACCCCGGGATACCGGCACCGGGATCGGCACCGGGGGAAAACGGCACCGGGATTGGCCCCGGGGGAAACCGGCACCGGGGGATACCGGCACCGGGATTGGCCCCGGGGGAAACCGGCACCGGGGGATACCGGCACCGGGATTGGCCCCGGGGGAAACCGGCCCCGGGATCGATCCCAGGGGAAACCGGCCCCGGGATCGGCACCGGGATCGATCCCAGGGGAAACCCGCACCGGGATCGGCACCGGGGATAACCGGCCCCGGGATCGGCACCGGGGATAACCGGCCCCGGGATTGATCCTGGGGGAAAACGGCCCCGGGATCGGCCCCGGGTATAACCAGCACCGGGATCAATCCCAGGGGAAACCGGCACCGGGATCGATCCTGGGGGAAACCGGCCCTGGAGAAAACCGGTCCCGGGATCGGCCCCGGGGATAACCGGCACCGGGATCAATCCCGGGGGAAAACGGCCCCGGGATCAGCCCCGGGAAACCGGCCCTAGGATCGACCCCGGGGGAAACCGGCCCCGGGATCGACCCCGCGATGGCTCCCGGGGGGGGGCAGCCCTCGGCATCGGCCCCGGGGGGGACGATCCCGGGATCGGCCCCGGGACCGACTGGAGCCGGGGGCGGGGGCGGGGGGAACGATCCCGGGACCGGCGCCGGGCGGGGACAGGGCTGGGGTTGGCCCCGGGGGGGTTCAGCCCCGGGATCGGTCCCAAGTTCAGCCCCGGGATCGGCCCCGGGGGGGTTCGGCCCCCGCCACGTGTGAAGCCACCGAGGCACAATAAAAGCCACACGCAGAGGTGACAGCGCTGTGACACCGGGCTGGGGGACACGGGGGGGGGACAGGGGACACCGGGGACAGCGGGGGCAGCGGCGACAACGGCGACAACGGCGACAAGGGCGACAAGGGCGACAAGGGCCACCACGCGGGGCGTTTATTCCAGGGCAGCTGTCCCCAAACGCGTCACCCCCACCCCGATGTCCCCGCGGGGACAAGGACAAGTCTCAGGTGCCGGGGGGAGGGGGAATGTCACCCCCCGCACCGGCTCCGGGGGTGTCACCGGCGGCTCCGGGGGTCTCCCCCCCCCCCCCCCCCCGGTGTCACTGGTTGGCGGCTTCGCAGGCGTCGATCCAGTCGCTGTAAACGTCCACGGGCTCCGACAGGTCTGGGGGCGCCGTTAAGGCTCCAACACCGGTTTGGGGTGGGGGGGGGGCGTCCCGGCGGGGGTCCCGGCGGGGGTGGGGGGGGGTCCCGGTAAGGATACAGGTGATGGGGGTCTGGAACTCCTCCAGGCACACGGTGCACGAGATCACCCCGGTGTTCCGGGCGCGGTCCCTGCGGGGCACGAGGGGGGCGTGACCCCTCCGGGCTCCGTCCCGACCCCCCCCCCCGGTGTCCCCCCACCCGTGACCGGGACGCCTCTCCCCGGTACCGGCACCCCCGCCCCGTGTCCCCGTCCATGTCCCCCCCCCCCCCTCCGCTTCCCCTCCCATCACCGGGTTCCTCCGTCGCTCTTTCCGCGCTGCCGCCCATCCCCGCGTCCCGTCCCCGGTGCCCCCCCCCGGTGCCCGGTGCCCCCCCCGGTGCCCCGCGCTCACATCTTGACGTCGCAGGACTTCTCGTGGTTGCAGAAGGGACACGTGAACTGCGTCTCCAGCGTCCCCGTCATCTTCTTCTTGGGCGGCGGCTTCCGCTTCGACTTGCGGCGGCCCATGGCGGCCGCACCGGAGCCCAGAACCGGGAACGGCCTCGGGAACGGGAACGAAACCGGGAGCCGCCCCGGGAGCCGCCTCGGAGTGGCCCCGACCCGCTGCGGGACGTGCCGGGGGCGGCTGGAGCCCCCCGGTGCCCCCCGGTCCCCCCCGGTGCCCCCCGGTCCCCCCCGGTTCCTCCGCACGCCGCGCTCCCGCCGCCTTCCCGGAAGTGCCGCCCCTCCGCCCTCAGCCAATCAGCGCCGGGAACAGCGCGCTCTGCCCCACGTGACGCGAACGCGCCCCGCTCATTGGTTGATGGGAGCAGCCCCCCCCCCCCAGCCAATCGCGACTGGCGAGATGTCCCGCCCACCGCGTGATAGACGTGAGGATCAGCCAATCATCAAGGCGGGAGGCGTGGCCAGCGCTGCCAGGCTCCGCCCATGGCGGTTTTGGGGCGAATCGCGGCGGTTTCGGGTCCGTCAGTGCCGGCGGCGCCGTTCAAAGCCTTTATTGGCGGCACGAGGCAATCCGGGCAGGGCTCAGTGTCCCCGGTGTCCCCCCGGGTCAGCGTCCGCTCCCCGGTGCCGCCAAGGCGTCAGAGCCGGCGGGGCGTCCCCAAACCGGCGGTGCCGCTGGCCCCGGTGTCCCCTGGGGGAACTCAGCGATCTCGGCGTCTCCCCAGGGAAGGGGTCCCTTGTGTCCCGCTGTCCCGGTTTCCCCGGTGTCCCTCTGTCCCGCTGTCCCCGCTGTCCCGGTGTCCCGCTGTCCCTCTGTCCCGGTGCCCCGGTGTCCCGGTGTCCCTTGTGTCCCGCTGTCCCTCTGTCCCGGTTTCCCCGCTGTCCCGCTGTCCCGCTGTCCCGGTGTCCCGGTGTCCCGCTGTCCCTCTGTCCGGGTGTCCCGCTGTCCCTCTGTCCCTCTGTCCCGGTGTCCCTTGTGTCCCGCTGTCCCTTTCTCCCGCTGTCCCGCTGTCCCGGTGTCCCGCTGTCCGCTGTCCCGGTTTCCCCGGTGTCCTGGTGTCCCGCTGTCCCTGCGCCCCGCTGTCCCGCTGTCCCTCTGTCCCTCTGTCCCGGTTTCCCCGCTGTCCCTCTGTCCCTCTGTCCCGCTGTCCCGGTGCCCCGGTGTCCCGGTGTCCCTTGTGTCCCGCTGTCCCTGTGTCCCTCTGTCCCGCTGTCCCTCTGTCCCGCTGTCCCGGTGTCCCGCTGTCCCTCTGTCCCTGTGTCCCTCTGTCCCTCTGTCCCCGTGTCCCTCTGTCCCGCTGTCCCTCTGTCCCGCTGTCCCCGTGTCCCTCTGTCCTGCTGTCCCGCTGTCCCTCTGTCCCGCTGTCCCGGTGTCCCGCTGTCCCTCTGTCCCGCTGTCCCTCTGTCCCTCTGTCCCGGTTTCCCCGCTGTCCCGCTGTCCCTCTGTCCCTCTGTCCCGGTTTCCCCGCTGTCCCTCTGTCCCGCTGTCCCGGTGTCCCGCTGTCCCGGTGCCCCGCTGTCCGGTGTCCCGGTGTCCCGGCTCACAGGTGCCGGGGCGGCAGCGTCACGCGGTGCAGGACGCGCCCGGTGGCCTCCAGGAACGTGACCGTGGCCGCGCGGGGCTCCAGGCGCAGGTGGGCGAAGCCGCCGGGGCTGGCGGGGCTCCCGAAGAAGAAGCGGAGGGCGCCGGGGGGCACGGAGCCCTCGTGGGGCCGCGACTCCTCCATGAAGTTGCCGGCGCCGCTCAGGACGTAGCCCACCCCCCCCTCCTCCAGGTACTGCGGGAGGAGAGGGCGGAGTCACGGCGGGACACACCTGGCGGACCTCACCTGGGGCTGCCCGACGGGATTCAGGGCTCCCCGCGCACCTCTGGGTGTCCCTGAGCACCTCTGGGTGTCCCCACACACCTTTGGGTGTCCCCGCACACCTTTGGGTGTCCCTGAGCACCTCTGGGTGTCCCCACACACCTTTGGGTGTCCTGCACACCTTTGGGTCCCTCGCTGGGCAGAATTTGGGGGTCCCCACACACCTTTGAGTGTCCCTGCACACCTGGCTGTGCCTCACCTGGCACACCTATCCGTGCCTCACCTGGCACACCTGGCACCCCTGGCAGCCCTGGCCGTGCCTCACCTGGCACCCCTGGCACACCTGTTTGTGCCTCACCTGGCACATCTGGCACCCCTGGCACACCTGACACCCCTGGCACCCCTGGCAGCCCTGGCACACCTGCCCGTGCCTCACCTGACATCCCTGGCACACCTGGCACACCTGGCACATCTGGCACCCCTGGCACCCCTGGCACCCCTGGCAGCCCTGGCCGAGCCTCACCTGGCACCCCTGGCACACCTGTTTGTGCCTCACCTGGCACATCTGGCACCCCTGGCACACCTGTCCGTGCCTCACCTGGCACATCTGGCACCCCTGGCAGCCCTGGCCGTGCCTGACCTGCCACCCCTGGCACCCCTGGCAGCCCTGGCAGCCCTGGCACACCTGGCCGCGCCTCACCTGCAGGTTGTGGTCGTGGCCGCACAGGTAGGCGCTGACGCGGTGGCGCCGCAGCAGCGGCCGCAGCAGGCGCAGCAGGCAGGGCGTGGGGCCGTGCTTGGCCACCGACCACACCGGGTAGTGGCCGGCCACCAGCACGAAGCTGTCGCCGGCCGCCGCCTCCAGCTGCGCCCGCAGCCAGGCCAGGTGAGCCGCGGCCGCCGCCGCGTCCCGGGGCCCCGCGGGGCCGGCGCCGAAGTCGTCGCTGTGGCCGCAGAGCAGAACCGAGTCCAGCACCAGGAGCCGCGCCGAGGCGTTGGAGCCGGGCAGGTGCAGCCGCAGGCTGTAGTAGGGGTGGGGGAAGTGCCTGCGGGGACATTCGGGGACACCTGGGGACACCTGGGGGCACCTGGGGACACCTGGGGACACTTTGGGGGCACCTGGGGACACCTGGGGACACCTGGGGACACTTTGGGGACACTTTGGGGACACCTGGGGGCAGTGTGGGGGACACCTGGGGACACCTGGGGGCACCTGGGGGCACCTGGGGACACCTGGGGACACTTTGGGGACACCTGGGGACACCTGGGGGCACCTGGGGGCACCTGGGGACACCTGGGGGCAGTGTGGGGGACACCTGGGGACACCTGGGGACACCTGGGGACACTTTGGGGACACCTGGGGGCACCTGGGGACACCTGGGGGCAGTGTGGGGGACACCTGGGGACACCTGGGGACAGTGTGGGGACACCCCAGCATGGACACGGGTGGGGGAAGCGCCTGCGGGGACATTCGGGGACACTTTGGGGACACCTGGGGGCAGTGTGGGGGACACCCCAGCATGGGCACGGGGTGGGGGGAGTGCCTGTGGGGGACACCTGGGGACACCGCGGGACTCTTGGGGACACCAGAGGACACCGGGGAACACTTGGGGTCACCGGGGGACACCGGAGGACTCTTGGGGACACTTGGGGACACCGGGGGACTCTTGGGGACACCGGGGCACACTGGGGGACTCTTGGGGACTCTTGAGGACACCGAGGGACACCGGGGGACTCTTGGGAACACTTGGGGACCCTTGGGGGACACTTGGGGGACACCGGGGGACACCGGGGGACTCTTGGGGGACACTTGGGGACACCGGAGGACACCGGGGAACACCTGGGGACACCGGGGGACACTTGGGGACACTTGGGGACACTTGGAGACACCAGGGGACACCGGGGGACACTGGAGGACACCGGGGGACACTTGGGGACTCTTGGGAACACTTGGGGGACAC
Source organism: Vidua chalybeata (assembly GCF_026979565.1). NCBI lineage: Eukaryota > Metazoa > Chordata > Aves > Passeriformes > Viduidae > Vidua > Vidua chalybeata. The sequence continues at coordinate 39,412 of NW_026530291.1, forward strand.
CAGGGGACACCTGGGGACACCGGAGAACACCGGGGGACTCTTGGGGGACACTTGGGGACCCTTGGGGGACACCGGAGGACTCTTGGGGACCCTTGGGGACACTTGGGGACACCGGGGCACACCGGGGGACTCCTGGGGACACTTGGGGACACTTGGGGACCCTTGGGGACACTTGAAGACACTTGGGGGACACTTGGGGACCCTTGGGGGGACACTTGGGGACACTCGAAGACACTTGGGGACTCTTGGGGACACCAGGGGACACTTGGGGGACACTTGGGGACCCTTGGGGACACTTGAGGACACCGGGGCGCACCGGGGAACTCTTGGGAACACTTGGGGACACCGGGGGACTCTTGAGGACACTTGGGGACACTTGGGGGACACTTGGGGACACTTGAAGACACTTGGGGAACTCTTGGGGACTCTTGGGGGACACTTGGGGACACTTGGGGGACACTTGGGAACTCTTGGGGGACCCTTGGGAACTCTTGGGGACTCTTGGGGACCCTTGGGGACCCTTGGGGACGCCCGGCGGCCGTACCAGCGCGGCGAGTGGCGGCTGTAGCGCAGCTGCGCGGTGACATTGCCGGCGTGGTCGTGGTTCCCGGCCATCACGTACCAGGGGACGCCGCGGAGCCCCGGGGCCACGAACACGCGCTCGAAGGTGTCCTGGGGGACCCGGCGAGGGTTGGGGACAATGCGGGGACAATGTGGGGAGGGGGTGTCCCCGCGGGGGGGGGGGGGGGGGTTACCTGGAAGCGGGGGTCCCACTCGTCCCGCACCCCCGCGTAGTAGAAGTTGTCGCCGAGCGCGAGCACGAAGTCGCCGCCCAGCTCGGTGGCCGCGTGGCCCATGGCCGCCGCCGTGGCCACCTGGCGAGCGGTGACAAAGGGGGGCTCGGGCAGCCCCCCCCAGTCCCCCAGGGCCAGGAAGGTCAGAGCCCCCCCGTGACCCCCCCCGGGTGTCACCGCTGTCACCAGGGACAGCCACAGCAGCGCCAGCATCTGGTGGGGGGGGGGGGGGGACACGGGGGTGTCACCGGGGGTGTCACAACCCCCCCCCTGCAGTGTCACCCGGGGTCTGGGGGTGTCACCGGGGGTGTCACAACCCCCCCCCTGCAGTGTCACCCGGGGTCTGGGGGTGTCACCGGGGGTGTCACAACCCCCCCCCTGCAGTGTCACCCGGGGTCTGGGGGTGTCACCGGGGGTGTCACAACCCCCCCCCTGCAGTGTCACCCTGGGTCTGGGGGTGTCACTGGGGGTCTGGGGGTGTCACCGGGGGTGTCACAACCCCCCCCCTGCAGTGTCACCCGAAGGTCTGGGGGTGTCACCGGGGGTCTGGGGGTGTCACCGGGGGGGACACGGGGGTGTCACAACCCCCCCCCTGCAGTGTCACCCGGGGGTCTGGGGGTGTCACCGGGGGTGTTACCCCCCCCCCGCAGTGTCACCCGGGGTCTGGGGGTGTCCCTGTCCCCTCCGGGGGGGGGTCCCGCGTGTCCGGGGGGGGGTCCCGCCCCTCCCCCCCGGGGGTCACTCACCGTCCCGGCCGGCGCTGTCCCCTCGTGTCCCCTCGTGTCCCCCCCCCGGCCCCTCCGCCCCTTTATGGCCACGAAAGGGGAAGCGGGGTCGCCTCCCCCGCCCCCCCCCCCGGCCCCGCTGTCACCTGACCCCCCGCGGGGACACTGGGAGCGCGGGGGAGGGCACTGGGAGCACTGGGAGCACTGGGAGCACTGGGAGAGGGGGGGGATGGGCTACTGGGAGCACTGGGAGAGGGGGGGATGGGCTACTGGGAGCACTGGGAAATGGGAATCATCTGGAAATCCCCCAAATTCCCCAAATCCCTCGAGCCTCGGGACACGGACACGCCCCTCCCCCCCACCTCCCTCCAACGGGGGGGTGGGCCCCGGGAGGGACCCCCCAAAACCCCCCCCAGACCCCCCCAATGTCCCCCAGATCCCCCCCCAGGCGCCAAAAATCCCCCCCGGCTTCCCAAATCCCTCCCCGGCGTTGTAAGTGCCCCCCAAATTTCCCTCTGTGCCCCCCAATTTTTCCTTTGTGTCCCCCAAATTCCCATTTGTGTCTCCAAATTCCGATGTGTGCCCCCCAAATTTCCCTCTGTGTCCCCCAAATTTCCCTCTGTGTCCCCCAAATTCCCATTTTTGCCCTCAAATTTCCCTCTGTGCCCCCCAAATTTTCCTTTGTGTCCCCCTAAATCTCATTTTTGTGCCCCCCCAAATCCCCATTTGTGTCCCCAAATTCCGATGTGTGCCCCCCAAATTTCCCTCTGTGTCCCCCAAATTTTCCTTTGTGTCCCCTAAATCCCATTTTGCACCCCCAAATTCCCATTTGTGTCCCCAAATTCTGATTTGTGCCCCCAAATTCCCATTTTTGCCCCCAAATCCCCCTCTGTGCCCCCCAAATCCCATTTTGTACCCCCCAAATTCCATTTTACACCCCCCAAATCCCCCTCTGTGCCCTCCAAATTTCCCTCTGTGTCCCCCAAATTCCCATTTGTGCCCCCAAATCCCCATTTTGCACCCCCAAGTTCCATTTTACACCCCCCAAATCCCCCTCTGTGCCCCCAAATCCCATTTTGCACCCCCCAAATTCCCATTTGTGTCCCCAAATTCTGATTTGTGCCCCCAAATTCCCCTCAGTGCGGGTAACGACACTTTTATTTCCATTTTGTTTTTTTTTTTTTTTTCCTCCTTTTCCGCCCCCCTCCTTTCTTTCTTTCTTTTTTTTTTTTTTTTTTTCCGCGGTTTTTTTCCTCATCCCGCGAGCGGGGGGGGGGGGGGGGAGGGGCCGCCCCGCCCCCCCTGGAAAATGACGTCACTACCACGTGCAGGGGGGGGGTGAGGGGCGACTTTGTGGGGGGGGGGGGTCCCCAAAAATGTGCGACGCCCCCCCCCCAACATCGCCCACCCCCCACCCTCCCCCAGGGTTTTATTTTGGGGCGGGGGGGCCCAAAATTGGGGTGCCCAGAGATGTGGGGGAGGGGTCGCATTGCCCGAAAAGGGGGAGGGGGGGGGGGCATTGCTGGTGGGGTGGGGGGGGTCCCCAAATGTTGGGGGCCCCCATTGCTGGTGGGGGGGCCCCAATGGGGGCCCCGAAATGGGGGGAGCCCAAAAATTGGGGGGTGGGCGGGGGGGGGGAGGGGGGATGTTTCTCGTGGGGGGGGGGGCGCTGCTGGGAATTGGGGTGGGGGGGGGGGTCCCAAAAATCCGTGAAGGGGGGGGGGGTCACACAAAGAGGGGGTTCCCAAAAAGGGGGGGGGGGGGGGGGGAGGGGATGATTGTCCCCGTTTTTGGGGGGGGGGTCGCGGGGTGGGGGGGAGGGGGGGGGGAAGGCACGCGGGGGGGTCTAAGGCAAATGCGATTTTGGTCCGTTTGACCCCAAAATCCGGGGAGGGGAGAAGAGGGGGGGGGGGGCTGAAACCCCCCCCCCCAAATAACCCCCGGGTGGGGGAGGGGGGGGGTGGGGAAGAGGGAGGGGGGGGGGGGCTCATCCTGCCCCTCCCCCCGCGAGCCCCGACACCGAAATCGGCCCAAAAACCCCAAAATGAGCAAAATGCCCCCAAATTCCCGCCCCCCCCCCCCCCCGCGGTGGGATTTGGGGTCCCCGCGACCCCCCCGGGACGAGAATTATCCAAAAACGATTAAAAAAAAATTACAGAAAATCGAGGGAGGGGGGGAAATCGGGGAAAATTGGGGTTTGCCCCCAAAAAAGCACTTGGAGGCGGGGGGGGGGGGGCGAAAAGGGGGGGTTTGACCCCAAAATGGGGGGGGGACCCCGAGGGGGGGGGGTTTAACCCTGTGGGGGGGGAAGCACAAGGGGGGGGGTTTGACCCCCAAAAACGGGAAAAACGAGACGGGGGGGGAGATCCCCAAAATGGGGGGGGATCCCAAAATTGGGGGGGGGGATCCCAAAATTGGGGGGGGGGGGGGAAATGGGGTTTGACCCCAAAGAGGGGGGGGTTTGACCCCGGGGTGGGGGTGGGGGGGGGGTAATTGCACTTAATTAAAAAAATGAGCTGGAGGATTTTTTGGGGGGGGGGGGACCCCAAAGCCGGGGGGTGTCTGGGGTGGGGGAGGGGAAGGGGGGGGTGTGGAGCCCCCCCCCCCACCCCGCCCCCCCCTCTCGCTGGCCTGCAGCGAAGGGGGGGCGCCCCCCCCCCCGGCACGCGCCTGTTGGGGGGGGGAGGGGGCGAGGGGGGGGTTGCTGGTGTTTTTTGGGGGGGGGGGGGCGCAGGCGCGTGCGCGGCGTGGGGGGAGGGGGGGGGCGTCTTTTTTTTTTTTTTTTTGTGTTTTTTTTTGGGGGGGGTGACACCCCCCCCCCTCACCCCCCCCCATCCCCCCACCCCCCCCCATCGCGCCCCCTCCCCACAATTTCCCTCCGGGGTGACCCTGTGTGTGCCGGGGGGGGGGAGGGGCGCGGGGGGGGCTTTTTTTTTTTGTGGTTTTTTGTTTTTTTTTTTTTGGGGGGGGGGGACACATCAGAGAGGCCGAACCCTCATCCACGTCGTGGGGGTGGGGTCTGGAGACCCCTCCCCACCCCCCCCCGCGGGGGCGGACGGCGGCGAGGAGGGGGCGGGGGGAGGGGGAGGGGTTTGATTTCTTTTTTTTGTTGTTTTTTTTTTTTGTTTTTTTTTTTTTTTGGGGGAGGGGGCTGTGAGGAAATGGGGGGGGGGGTTGCGGCTTTTTTTGTTTTTTTTTTTTTGGGGTTGTTTTTTTTTTTTTTTTTGCGGGGGTTTTTTTTTTTTTTCGGTTTTTCTCCTTTTTTCCGCGCGGTTTCTCCTCGTCCGGGGGCGGCGTCAGAGGAACCAGGACTGGGGGGGGGGAGATGGGGGTCAGCGAGGAGGGGGGGGGGACACAGAAACCCCCCCCCCCAACCCCCCCAGGACACCCAACCCCCCCTCTGGGGCTGGGGGAGGGGGTCGAGACCCCCAAAACCTCCCAAGTTTGGGGGTCCCAGCCCTCCCCCCCCCCCCAAAATGTGATGAGCCCCCCCCCCCTCCTTAGGACTCGGGGGTCGCAAATTCCTCCTGACCCCCCCAAAATGGGTCGGGGTCTCCATAGGGGGGGTTGGACCCCCCAGGACCCCAAAAGGGGGCGGGGTCTCAAGATTGGAGGGGGTTGGACCCCCCCAGGACCCCCAAAATGGGTCTGGGTCTCCATGGGGGGGGGGTGGAGCCCCCCAGGACCCCCCAGGAGGGGGCGGGGCCCCCCCCGCTCGGGGGTCCCGGGGGTCCCCAAGGCGGGCACATGGTCGGGGGGGGGGGGGGGGAAGGCAGCTCCCCCCCCGTTAGGCCCCGCCCCCCGGCCCGCCATTGGCCGAGCCGCCGCCGCACCACCGCGCGCAGCCAATGGGATCGCGCCGTGCCGCCGCAGCGCCCGCAGCCTGCCAAGGCGCTGCCGGTGCCAGCCAATCAGCGCCGGCCACGCCCCCCCCGCCTGGCGCTGCCAGCCAATCGGGCTCCGCTCCGCGCGGCCCGCCGAGAGCCCCCATTGGCCGCCAGCCCTGGCTGCCTCCCCGCCTGCCATTGGCTCCGGGCCCGCGCCGGCGCCGGCCAATCAGCGCCCGGCGCCGCAGGGCAGGCGGCCAATCGGGCGTCGCGCCACGCGGCGGGGGGGGCCAATGGCGGCCCCGCCGCGGCGGCCTGGCCACGCCCCCCTTTGTCCCCGCGGTGATGTCACCGCGGGGGCGTGGCCGGGGGGGCGCTCCGGTGGGCGGGGCGGGGGCCGGGGGACAGCCAGGTGTGCTGGGGGGGGCAAAGGGGGGGCTCAGGTGTGTGTGGGGGGGTCTCAGGTGTGTGTGGGGGGGGGTCTCAGGTGTCCGAGGGGGTCCCAGGTATGCGGGGGGTGGTCTCAGATGTTGGGGAGGGGTTCCCAGGTATCCGAGAGGGGTCCCAGGTGTGCGGGGCGGGTCTCAGGTGTCCGAGAGGGGTCCCAGGTGTGTGTAGGGGGGTCTCAGGTGTGCAGAGAGGGGTCCCAGGTGTGCAAAGGGGGGTCCTAGGTGTGTGGGGAGGGGTTCCAGGTGTGTGTGGGGGGGGTCTCAGGTGTGCGGGAGGGGTCCTAGGTGTCCGAAGGGGGGTCCTCGGTGTCTGGGGAGGGGTCCCAGGTGTGTGGGAGGGGTCCCAGGTGTCTGAAGGGGGGTCCCAGGTGTGCAAAGGGGGGTCCTAG
>NW_026530291.1:46095-56095 GCF_026979565.1 Vidua chalybeata
CCAGGTGTGTGGGAGGGGTCCCAGGTGTCTGAAGGGGGGTCCCAGGTGTGCAAAGGGGGGTCCTAGGTGTGTGGGGAGGGGTCCCAGATGTGTGGGGGTGGGTCTGAGGTGGGCAGGAGAGGTCCCAGGTGTCCGAAGGGGAGTCCCAGGTGTCAGAAGAGGGGTCCCAGGTGTCCGGGGGGGTTCCCAGGTGTGCAGGGGTGGGTCCGGGGGGGTCCTAGGTGTCCGAAGGGGGGTCCCAGATATCCGAAGAAGGGTCCCAGGTGTCTGAACGGGGGTCCCAGGTGTGCGGGGGGGGATCACAGGTGTGTGTCGGGGGTCCCAGGTGTGCGGGGGGGGTCCCAGGTGTGCAGGGTGGGGGTCCCAGGTGTCCGGGGGGGTCCCAGGTCTGCGGGGGTGGGTCCGGGGGGGGTCCCAGGTGTCTGAAGGGGGGTCCCAGGTGTGCGGGGGGGGTCCCAGGTGTCTGAAGGGGGGTCCCAGGTGTGCGGGGCGGGGGTCCCAGCTGCGGCCGTACCTGCTGCTGGGGCAGGCTCAGAAAGTTGCCGTCGCGGGGTCCGAGGCCGACAAGGCGGGGGGCAGCGGCGGCGCCTGACGCTGCGAATGCTGCGGGGAGAGGGGGCTCAGCCCGGCCGCGCCCCCCCAGGTGCCGCCCGCCCCCCCCACCCCCACCCCACCCCCGTCCAGGTGCGCCGAGCCCGGGTCGGGGTTGGGGGGGGGGGCGGGCACCGAGAGCACCCCCCCCCTCGTGCTCCAGGTGAGACCCCCCCCCCCCATTTGCCGGTACTTACCTGTGCGGACCCCCCCGGACCCCCACCCCACCCCGCCCCCCAGCGAAAATGGGGTAAAAAAGGGGGGAAATGGTGAAGGAACCGGGCTGGAATGGGGGGGATGAGGCGCCGGGCAGGTGACAGCGATGGCGATGCAGGTGATGATGCACGGGCAGCCGGGCCGGGCGGGGCACCTGTCACCTGTCACCTGTCACCTGGCACCTGGCACCTGCTGCCCCCTGGCTCCTGTCACCTGCCCCGCGTGCAGCCCCTGCCACCTGGGGAAGCCCTGGCTGCTGTGCCGGGGTACGTCAGGGACACACCGGGCACCTTGTCACCTGGGTACCTGTGTCACTGTCACCTGGGTCACCTGGGTCACCTGGGTCACTGTCACCTGGGTACCTGTGTCACCTGTGTCACCTGGGTCACCTGTGTCACCTTGTCACCTGGGTACCTGTGTCACTGTCACCTGGGTCACCTGGGTCACCTGTGTCACCTGGGTCACCTGTGTCACCTTGTCACCTGGGTACCTGTGTCACTGTCACCTGGGTCATTGTCACCTGTGTCATTGTCACCTGTGTCACCTGGGTCACCTGTGTCACTGTCACCTGGGTCACCTGTGTCACCTTGTTACCTGGGTCACTGTGTCACTGTCACCTGGATCACTGTGTCATTGTCACCTGTGTCACCCTGTCACCTGTGTCATTGTCACCTGTGTCACCGGGCTCACCTGTGTCACCTGTGTCACCTGGGCACCCTGTCACCTGGGTCACTGTGTCACCTGTGTCAATGTCACCTGTGTCACCGTGTCACCTGTGTCACCTGTGTCACCTGGGTCACTGTGTCACACTGGCATCTGTGTTACCATGTCACTGTCACCAGGGTCACCGTGTCACCTGTGTCACCTGTGTCACCTGGGTCACCCTGTCATCGGGGTCACCGTGTCACTGTGTCACCTGGGTCATTGTGTCACCTGGGTCACTGTGTCACTGTACCACCTGTGTCACCTGGGTCACCTGGATCACCTGTGTCACCCTGTCACCTGTGTCACCTGGGTCACCGTGTCACCTGGGTCACCGTATCACCTGGGTCACCTGGGTCACAGTGTCACTGTGTCACCTGTGTCACCCTGTCACCTGTGTCACCTGGGTCACTGTGTCACCTGGGTCACCGTATCACCTGGGTCACCTGGGTCACAGTGTCACTGTGTCACCTGTGTCACCGTCTCACTTGGGTCACCTGGGTCACCGTCTCACCTGTGTCACCGTGTCACCTGGGTCACCGTGTCACCGGGGTCACGGTGTCACCTGTGTCACCCTGTCACCTGCCCCGGGTCCCCTCCCAGGCAGCCCCTGTCCCCTGCTGTCCCCCCGCTCCTGTCACCTGCCCCGGTGACCACCTGGGTCACAGGTGTCACCCTGTGCGGGGGCACCCCGGGGCGGCTGCTGGCACCAGCCCGGAGCTCCCCAGGTGGCACCTGCAACCAACCCCCTGCAGCCGACAGCTGCAGCCACACCTGGGCACCTGCAGCCACACCTGGGCACCTGCACCCCAAATCTGGGCACCTGCAGCCACACCTGGGCACCTGCACCCCAAATCTGGGCACCTGTACCACACCTGAGCATCTGCAGCCACACCTGGGCACCTGTACCACACACCTGGGCACCTGCAGCCACACCTGGGCACCTGCAGCCACACCTGGGCACCTGCACCCCAAATCTGGGCACCTGCAGCCACACCTGGGCACCTGCACCCCAAATCTGGGCACCTGCACCCCAAATCTGGGCACCTGCAGCCACACCTGGGCACCTGTACCCACACCTGCGAACCTGTACCCCGAATCTGGGCACCTGTATGCCACACTTGGGCACCTGTACACCGAATCTGGGCACCTGTACCCAACACCTGAACACCTGCAGCCACACCTGGGCACCTGCACACACCAAATCTGGGCACCTGTTCTCCACACCTGAGCACCTGCAGCCACACCTGGGCACCTGCACCCCAAATTTGGGCACCTGTACCACACACCTGGACACCTGCAGCCACACCTGGGCACCTGCACCCCAAATCTGGGCACCTGCAGCCACACCTGGGCACCTGCACCCCAAATCTGGGCACCTGCAGCCACACCTGGACACCTGCACCCCAAATCTGGGCACCTGCACCCCACATTTGGGCACCTGTACACCAAATCTGGGCACCTGCACCACACACCTGGACACCTGCAGCCACATCTGGGCGCCTGTATGCCAAATTTGAGCACCTGTCCTCCACACCTGGGCACCGGCAGCCACATCTGGGCACCTGCCCCCCCAAACCTGGGCACCTGTACGCACACCTGGGCACCTGCAGCCACATCTGGGCACCTGCTCCCCAAATCTGGGCACCTGCACCCCACAGCTGCAGCCACACCTGGGCACCTGCACCCCCCAAATCTGGGCACCTGCACCCCACAGCTGCAGCCACACCTGGGCACCTGCTCCCCAAATCTGGGCACCTGCTGCACCTCACTGCTGCCCCCCCCCCACCCCCTGCACCCCAGAGCTGCACCCCCACACCTGGGCCCCTCTTCTGGGGGCCCTCTGCGCCCCACACCTGCCCCCTGGGCCCCCCTGCCCCCCGCCCCCCACGGCCAGGGCCCGGCTGCGGGCGCGGAGGGAGCCGTGGGGTGCCGTGGGGTGCCGTGGGGTGCCGTGGGGTGCAGGGGGGCACTTACGGGGTGCGGCGGGGGCTCCGCCCGGGGGGCCGCTGGGGGCTTTGGGCTCCGGCGGGGGCAGGGGCAGGGGTCGGGCCAGGGGGGCCCCCGCAGCCCCCCCGGCCCGGCCCTGCGCCCCGCACGGCTGCAACGAGAACACGGTGACGGACCCCCGGGACCCCCGGGACCCCCGGGGCTGGGCGGGGCGGGAGGGAGGGGCTGGCACGGGGTGGGGGGGGGGGGGGGTCCTGCAGCCCCCTCGGTGGTGGGGAGGGGGGGGGGGTTCCACGTGGGGGTCCCACAGGGGGTTCCCCCAGGTGGGAGCTCCCCAGGTGAGGGGTCCCCCAGGTGGGGGACCCCCGGCGGGGCGTCTCCAAGAGTTTGGGGGGGGGGGGGGTCCCCAGGTCGGAGTTTTTTGGGGTGGGGGGGGGGTCCCCGTCACCCCCTCCTGGCCCAGCGCGGCCACCTGGGCTCGTTTGCATACGGACCCCGCCCCCCTGTGCTATATTCGCATGCAGACTCCGCCCCTCTCTGCCTCATTTGCATAGCGCGCACCTACTCGCCCTCCTGATCTGCATACACGCCCCGCCTCCTCCTCGCCCTCATTTGCATACAGGGCAGCGGCCCCGCCTCCTGCGCCTCGTTCTGAACCAGGCGGGGAGGTTTGGGGGGGTGGGGGCGGGGGGGGGGGGGGGTCCCGGTGTCCCCGCGTTGTCCCCGCGACCCCCGGGGCCTTCCCCAGCGACCCCCCCCCCCGCCGGCCCCGGGCCGCCCCCGCGCCCGTCCCCGCCGCACCTGGGGGCCCTGGGCGGCGCCGTCGGCGCAGACGAACTGCACGAAGTCCTTGAGCGAGTCCTGCCCGTGGTGGTAGCGGATGGTGGGGTGGGCGAAGTAGGGGCTCGACTGGGGCAGGAGGGACCCCGACGGGAAGTGCAGCGCCGAGGCCGTGGCCCGCGGGCTGCCTGCAGGGACCCTCAGCGCCAGCGCCGGCGGCCGCGGGACCCCCCCCCACCCAACCCCGGGCCGGCCCGACCCCCCCCCATCCCGCCCACCCGCCCACGGTCGCCTCCCCCCGACCCGGCTCGCCCCGCCCGGGGTCGCCACCCCCCCCCCCCCCCGGGCTCGGGGGAAGGAGGTCCGGGGGTGTGGGGTCTCACCGGGGCGGACGCCGGCCAGGACGGGCAGGGGGTGGTGGCCGAAGGCCATGCGGGGCGCGGCGCCGTGCCCCGACAGGGCGCTGCAGAAATCCAACTTGCCCGACTTCTTCAGCGCCGCCGGGCCTGGGGGGTGGCCAGGGGGGGGGGTCGGGGTCGGGGTGGGGGGTCGGGGTGGGGGCAGCCGGACCCCTGCGCCCCCCGCGTTCCGCCCTCCCCAGACCTCTCTGGCACAGACCGGCCCTCCCCGGTGCCCCCCAACCCCCGTCCCGGTGCTCCCCCCCCCCCCCCCCCACCCACGCATCCCCGGAGCCTCCCCGTTACCCCCACCCCGGTGTCCCCCTCGCGATGTCCCCCCCGACGTCCCCTCTGTCCCCCGCTTCCATCCCCGGGAGCCCCCTCCGTGTCCCCACCCCCAAGGCACCGGTGCCCCCAAAGCCCCCCCCGGGTCTCACCCACCGGTGTCAACGTCCCCCCCCCAGGGCCCCTGGCTGCTGCCGGGGGCTGGGGACCGGCCCGGCCCGGGGTAGAAGACGTCGTCCCCGGGACCCTCCAGGTCCCCCTCGTCCAGCGCTTTGGGGCGCTTCGGGCCGCTGTGGGGACAGGGGTGTCACCTCCGGGCTCGGGGGTGTCACCCCACAGAGCGTCCGGGGGACCCCAGGGGTCCCGGTCACCCAGGGGTCCCAGCCCCCACTCCCCCCAAGGTGTCCTGAGGGGGGGGTCTCAGGTGCTTGTGGGATGTGAAGGAGAGCCCCCCCAAATCCCGGGGGTTAAGGGTAAACCCCCAAATGGGGGGGCCCGGGCAGGTTTTGGGGGTCCAAGGGGTTTGTGGGGTGCAGAACGTCCAGACCCCCAAGGGTTGGGGGTGTCCGGGTGGCCCTGGGGGGGGTTGGAGAGCCCCTGGGGAGGGGAGCACCCAAAAAAGGGGGAGCCGGGCTGGGGGAGCACCCCCAAAGAGGGGCGCTGGGGGTGGGGGGGTCCCGGTACCTGGCGGTGGGGGGTCCCAGGGGCCGGCGGCCGAGGGCGACGGGGCTGATGTTGTAGTAGCCCCCCGGGCTCTCCAGGTCAGCCAGCGAGAAGTTGGGGCCCGACGCCGTGGCCACGGGGGCTGTGGGGGTGGGAGGGGGGGGGGAACACGGGGGGCACGTGGGGGACCCACGCAGGGCCACCCTCCCCCCCCAGCTCCTGTGTCCTCCCATCCTCCCCGTGCCATCCCAGGCTCTGTCACCTCCCCGTGTCCCTGCAGTGTCCCCCCCCGGTGTGCCCCCCCGGTGTCCCCACCCCGGTGTCCCCCCCCCGGTGTCCCCACTTACTCTGGGACACCCTCACCAGCTCCGTCACGTTCCAGACCCCCGAGGTCACGAAGCAGTCCTGGAAGGTCAGGTGCCCTGGGGACACCGTGGGGACACCCGGGGTCACTCCGGGTGACAGGACACGGCGGCCACGGCCGGGGGGGGGGGGGGGACGACACCGCGGGGGCCAGGAGGGACACGGGGGGGACACCGCAGGGGGACTGGACACAGGAGGGACACGGGGGGGGACACTGAGGACGCTTGGGGACAATGAGGGGCACGGCAGGGGGGGGGCACAGCCGGAACACCGCAGTGACAGTGAACACGCGGGGGGGGGGGGGGACACCGCGGGGACACCGGGGGGACACGGGGGGGACACCGCGGGGACACGGGGGGACACCGCGGGGAACACCGCGGGGGACACCGGGGGGACACCGCGGGGACACCGGGGGGACACCGGGGGTCACCCACCGTTGGGCAGTGGTTTGATGTCCGCGTCTCCCTGGGGGTTGGAGCTGTCGGATTGTCCGGAATCTGGGGAGGGAAGTGGGGGGGGGGGGGGGGGATTTTGCGAAGAAACGGGGTCAGACGCGGACGCGGGGGGGGGGAGTGTCCCCCACCCCTCCCCTTCCCAGCGCGTCCCCCCCGACCCCGGGGACCCCGCGATGCCCCGCGGGGGGGGCGGCCCCGCCGCCGGTGCCGGCGCTGAAGGGCCCGTTGTTCCCGCGGGGTCGTTCGAGGTGAGCGCCCGCCGGGACCTCGCCAGCGGGGGGGGGGGGGGGGGGCCCCGACGGCCGCTCCCCCCCACCCCGAGCCCGGGCAGGACCCCGTTCTGGGGGTGTCCCCCCCCCCCCCCATCCCCGCACCCCCGAGGGGATCCCGGTGGCCGCGCACCCCTCGGGCAGGTGATTTGGGGGGGGGGGGGGGGGGGGGGGCTCAGCCGGCGCTGGGGGGGGGGGGGGCGTCGGGGCTGGCAGGGGGCCGGGCCTGGGGGGGGGGGGGTGTGGGGGGGGGGGCCGGGGGCCGCCGTGGGGCCGGGCCGGGGGCCAGGAATGCGCTGGCCCCCCGCCAACGGGCAGCGCCAACAAAGCGCCCATTGTCTGTGCCGAGCGGGGGGGGGCACCCGGACGCCTGGGTTCCCCCCCCCCCAACACTCCCCCCCCACCACGGTCCGGCCTGCCCGGGTCCCCCCACCCCCCCCAAAGTGTCCCCCCCATCTGCCCCCCACACCTGGGAAACCCCCCCAGCGGGCCCCCCATCCCGTGGGAAGGGGTGTCCCCAACCCCCCTCCCCCCACCCCACCCCGTGTCACCCCGCGGGGGGGGGGGGTCAGGGGTCACTGGATCACGCGCGGGGTCGCGACCTCGCCTTGGTGGGGGGGGGGGGGGCGCGCGTGGCGGGCGCGTGCCGGCGCCCCCCCCCCCCCCCCACCCTGGGTCCTCCCCCAGCCCCCAGACCCCTCCAGAGCCACCGGCGGGGGGGGGGGGGCGTCCCTTCACCCCCTCCTCCCTCACCCCCCCAGCCCCAGAGCCGCGGAGTGGGGGGGGGGGGCAGGTGCTGCTGGGCAGCTGCGCCCCCACCCCCCCGGGGGTGTCCCCCCCCGCACCTGCGTCCCCCACTCTGAGGGGGGGGGGGCAACCGGCACCTGGGCAGCCCCCGCGGCGCACCTGGAACCCCCCGCCCCCCCAAGGACCCCCCCCCAGCTGCCTGCAGCCCCCGCCTCACCCTGTCCTCATGTCCCCCCCCTCTCCCCGCATGTCCCCAGCCCCCTGAGACCCCCCCCAGAGCGAACCTGGCCCCCCCCCCCCCAATGGGGAAGGGGACCCCGCTGTCCCCAGGTGTCCCCTGGGGCACGTGGGTGTGCCAGGGGCAGGTGGGGCGGGGTGGGGGGGCCAGGCCGGGTTTGGGGGGGGGCTGTGATGGTGGTGGGAGAGGTGGGGGGTGGGGTGTGTGACACACCTTGGCACGGGGGTCCCGGCGCCGGGGCAGGGGGGGGTGGGGGTCCCCGCAGCGCGAGGGTCCCGGCGCGGGGCCGCGGTGCCGCAGAGCGTTTCGGGTGCCAACAAGCGCCGCCATCTTACGCGCAAGGGGGGGTTGGCACCGAGCCCCCCCACGGCCCGCGGCAGCCAAAGGGCCCCCGGCGTGGGGAGGGGGCGGGGGGCGCGGGGGGGGCTGCCGGGGGGGGGGGGGGGGGGCCGGGGCTGCTGGCGGGGCCTCGTGCCGCGCACGGGGGCACGGTGCCAACCGGGGCCATTTTGGCGGCGCCGGGTGGGAGCCGCGTTTGGGGGATTTGAGCCCCGGCAGCTGGGCCGGGCCGGGGGGGGGAGTTGGGGGGTGCGGGGGAGCCCGGGGGGGGGCACGGGACCCCCCCCGCCGTGGGTGCGCAGGGTCCGGTGTGGAGGCGTGGAGGGGGATTTGGGGAGGGGGACACGATGCGCGCCCCCCGAGCGGCTCCTGGCCCCCAGCGCCCGGGAAGGACGGAGGCGCCCGGGGGGCACCGGGGCGACCCCAAACCCCCTCGGTCCGGCCCCAAAATTCCCCCTCCCCGCAGCCGGAGTGACGGGGAGGGCGAGCGGCCGGGCCGGGGTCCCCCCGCACACGGACAGGGGGTGTCCCCCCCGCCTTCCCACGCGTGTGCCCCCCGCCCCAACCCGCGCGTGGCACCGGGACCCCCGGGCTCCGCACGCCCCTGACACAGACCGGCGCCCGCGGCGCGGATCCCGGAGCCCGGTGCAGCCCCGCGCCCGTCCCGGTGCCAATCCCGGCCCCGCTCCCGGTGCCCATCCTGGCACGCGGGCTTGGCACGCGGCGCCGGGCGCGCGGCGCGTGCGTTGGCACTCGGCGCGGCTTTGTGCGAGCGAGGCCGCCCGGGGACGCCCCAGGTGGGGCTGGGGGCCGCGCGGACCCCCCCCCCCAGCGAAGCAGCGGGACGTCAGACGGGGACGGGCGCCGTGCCCGCGGCCGGGGGCTCGGCACCGCCGCCGCCGCCGCCGCCGCGGCCGCACTCACCTGGCGCGTGGACGAAATAGGCCAGGTAGAGGTCGAGCTCCTTGATGGTGACGCCGATGTGGTGGGGCTGCACGCAGAGGCCGGGGCTGGCGCACTGGGGCGCCTTGGCCAGGCGCTCGCCGTCAGTGCTCTCCAGCGGGACGCCCTTGAAGAGGATGACCATCACCAGGTCCAGGCGCCACACCTTGTCGGCCTGGCGCAGGCAGTCGATGCGGCGGATCTTGCCCTTCTGGTCGGGGTTGGAGAGCACGCAGCACGGCGCCTTCTTGCCGGTGACGGACAGCACGAAGTCCTCGCGGCACTCGGGCCGGATGTCCTTGCGCAGCTTGGCCAGGAGGCGCGAGGCCCATTTCTGCTTGACCTCCGGCTTCTCGCCCAGCAGCTCGTCCTTGACGGCGCGCTCCTCCTCCTTGGACATCCGCTTCTCGTGCTTCTTGAAGTACTTGCGCTTGCGGGCCTGGAGGTTGAACCAGGTGTAGGAGAAGGCCCGGACGTGGGGCAGCAGCGCCTCGATGAAGGGGTGGAACTCATCCTGCACGGGAGGGCACAGGCACGGGCTGGGCTGGCGGCCGCGGGGCGTCCGGAGCCCGACCCGCGCCGTTCCCGTCCCCGCCGCCGTCCCCGGGGCACCGGAGATGTCGGACCTGGCCCCCCCACGGGGGACCCCGGCAGCCCCAGCCCCGTGGGGGATCCCGGCAGTCCCGGCATCCCCGCGGGGATGCGCCGGGTGCCCGGGTGGCTCCGGGGAAGAGGCGGCTCCCGGTCCCGCGGGGCTCCCATGTGGCGGGAGCAGGGACGGCTGAGCTTGTCCCAGTCCCGTCCCTGTCCCCGGTACTGGCACAGCTCCGTCCCCAGTGTCACTGCAGCCTCATCCCTGGTACTGCCACAGCCCCGTCCCCGGTGTCACCGCAGCCCCGTCCCCAGTGCCGCCACAGCCCCGTTCCCGCTGTCACCGCAGCCCCGTCCCCGGTGCCACCAGAGCCCCGTCCCCGGTGCCGCCACAGCCCCATCCCCAGTACTGCCACAGCCCCGTTCCCACTGTCACCACAGCCCCGTTCCCGCTGTCACCACAGCCCCGTC
>NW_026530291.1:58595-133927 GCF_026979565.1 Vidua chalybeata
TGCCGCCAAAAATCCCCCCGGCGGCCCCTGACGCCGCTGCCAAGACCCTCCCGTGTGTGGGGAGGGGGGGAGGAGGGCAGCCGAGGGGGGTGGGAGCGAGTGAGGGGTGCACTGGACCCCCTCGCTCCCCGCGAGCGGGGGCCCACGAGGGACCCCGGTGTCCGGGGGGGGGCGGGGGGGGGACCTTGGCATCCAGGTGGCCTCGGAGAGAACGTGCCGGATGGTTCTGGCAGGGGACCAGGCAGCCGACAAGGGGGAGACCCGGGCGTTTGGGGGGCACCCTGGCATCGGCAGGGCTGTCTGGCATTGGAGGGGGACTCGCGGGGGTGTGGGGGGGCCGGGTATTCGCGGGAGGGGCGGCGGGGGGGGGGGGGGGCCCCGGGCCGCGCAGAGGAAGCGCCCGCCCGGCCCTGCCCGCGGCCACGTGGAGCATCCAGGCGTCCGGGCGGCTCGAGGGGAACCGGGGCATCCGCCCCCCCCTTCCCCGCGCTCCGAGCCGGGACCCCGGCATCAGGGCCGGACCGGGGGTGGGGGGCGGCGCGGGGAGGGGGTGGGGGTGGGGAGTCCCGAGCGGCTCCGCTGGTGTTGGTGGGGGGGAGCACCGGCGGCGGCTCCGGGCGGTGCCGCGGCGAGCGGGGCGATCGCCGCGGTTTGGCACGGAGGCACCGCGGGCGTTGCGGGCCGCTCCGGGCGTTCCCCGCAGCCCCGGCCCCGCTGCCGCCCCGGCGCGGACCCCGCGGCCCGGCCCCCGCCGTGGCCCGGTGCCAGCCCGGGCCGGGGGGGGCCCCGCGGAGCTGCGGCGTCCAAGAAAGCTTTTTGTGGCCCATCAATAATTCAGGGCCCCCCCGGCCCGGCCAAGGGCTCCTCCATTATTGATGCCCACAGCGACCGGGGGGACACGGGAGGGGGGGACACGGGGAGGGGGACACGGGAGGGGGGACACGGGAGGGGGGACACGGGGAGGGGGCTGAGCGCGGCACCGCGACACGGGGGTGCGGCAGCGCCGGGCGGGCACGAGCGGAGCCCCGCGTGCCCGGGGGTCGCACACAAAGCCACGCGTCCCCCCCCCCATCCCCCGGTGTGCCCCCCGTGTTGTGGCACTCGCCACGGCCCCGCGCGGGGCGGGGGGGGGGGGGGGTGGTGCCTCCCCCAGCCCCGATTGCATCAGCCGCAGCACGGGGGGCACCGGGCCCGGCACGCGGCCGGGACGTGCCACACGCCCGGGTGTCACCCGCGCGTGTCACGGGCACGGCTGCCACGTGTGCACGCCGTGACACGCCAGCGCGCGGCACACGCGTGCGCTGCCTCCGTCCTCGTCACACCTGCGCCCCGTCCCTCGATTGTCACACCTGCGCCCCGCCACACGCGTGTCACACCTGTGCCCCGTCCCTCGATTGCCACGGCCGTGCCCCGTCACACGCGTGTCACACCTGCGCCCCGTCACACGCGTGTCGCAGCTGTACCTTTTCATACGTGTGCGTGTCACACCTGTGCCGCACACGGCTCCTGCCAGCCCCGCGCCGCAGCCACGGGCCGCCGAGGGGCTTGGCCACCACCCCCGCGGCCACCGGGCCACCGGCAGAGGGCTGGGGGTGTCCCCACCGCACGGGTCAGCCCGCTGGTGACAGCACCGGGGATGCCGGGACGGTGACAGTGACGGGGACGGGCAGGGGGTGGCCCCGTGTGGCGGGGAGGGGACACGGGGGGGACCCCGAGGGACACGGGGGGATGCAGGTGGACACAGTGGGCCTTGGGGGAACACGGAGGGGACACGAAGGGACACGGGCGGGGGATGCAGGGGAGCAGCCGTGGCACCGACGGCCAGAGCCTGAGGTGTCCCCAAGGAGGCCAGAGCCGCTGCCGGGCCACCGGGGGACACCGGGAGGACACCGGCCGGCGCCGCGCCCAAGGCTGTCCCGCGCGGGGCCGCTCCGGGCGCTCCCGGTGCAACCCACAGCGCCCGATAACGCGCCGGTGGCACCGGCCCAAACCCGCGCCCGGAGCGGCTGCACGGCGGCACCGGCCCGTGCCCGACGCGGGGCCGGGGGCGCGGGGCACGCGCGTGTGCGGGGCCGGGGGCGTGCGCGGGCCCGGGGGGGGCACACGCGTGTGCGCTGGCGTGTCCCTGGCGCGTGCACACGCGTGTGCGGGGCGGGCGCCGAAGCTGCGAGAAGCGCCGCTGGCCGCCGGCCCAGACGCAACCGGCCGCCAAAACCGCCCCGAAAAGCGGGAGAAAAGGGCAACGCCGGCGGGGCGGGGGAGGGAGGGGGGGGGAGGCAACAGCAGCGCCCGGCGGGGCCGCCCCGCAAACCGCGCCCGGGGGGGGACACCGGGGGCGTCCCGGGACAGCGCGGGGGGGGGGCACGGACCCTTACGGGGACCCCCGCGCCGCAGCCCCCGAGTTGTGCCCTCCCCGAGAAGCGGCCGCTGTCGCTCCCCCCCCGTCAAAAACGGGCTCACGGCACCCCCCCGACCCCACGGCCCGCCGCGATCGCCCCGCAGCCCCCCCCCCCAGAACGCGGCGCCCCCCGGACTCGGTGTCCCCGGGGGGCTTCGCTCTCGTCCAGCCCACGAAGTCGCCTCCGGGTCGCGCTCTGACGGGTCCCGGCGCTAAAACCCCGCTCCGGGGTCGGGGTCCCGCCCGTCCCGGCGGTGCCGGGGACGCGAAACCCCCCCCGTGGCACCGGCGGCCCCGTCCCCGGGGTCCCGCACCGAACCCGCCGCGCCTCCCGCGGGCACCCCGGCGGCAACGGGGATCCGCGGCGGCACCGAGCGCCCCGGGGCTCGGATCCGCTCCACATCGCGGCGGAACCGGGAGCCCCCGCACCGTGGAGCCGAGCGGGGCCGCTCCGGGACGGCAGCCACGGGCCGGCCCCATCTCGGTCCCCGCAGCCGCCGCTGCCCCGGGAGGTACCGGCGCCCGCGGAGGGGTCGCAACGCCACCCATTACACCCCATTTTAGGGGGCAACAGCGGATCGCAGCGGTGTGTCCCCCCCCCCACCACCACCACCACCACCACCACCACCACCCCCGCCGTTACCGGGCGCCTCCCGGTCCCGGCCCCCCCGGGCCCGGCCGTACCTGGGTGAGGCAATACGGGGAGTACATGGCGGCGGTGTCAGCCGCGGCGGGGCATGGCGGGGGGCTCCGGGGGTCCGGGGGTTGCCGGGGGGTCCCGGGGGTCCCGGTGCCGGCGGCGCGCGGGGAAAGTTTTGCCCGAAGTTGGCGCCCGCCGCACTTTTGCCGCGGGAAGCGCGCGCCGGCCACGCCCACCTGCGAGACCACGCCTCCTTAGGGACACGCCCCCGGCGGTCGAGGACACGCCCACGGCGGGGTTGGGACCGCCCATTCCCTTCGGTGACACGCCCATGGTGCCAAAGGCCACGCCCATGTCGGGATGGCGCGTGGGGGACACGAGGGTACACGGGGGGGACACCAGGGACATAATGGGGGGGGGGGGACACGGGGTGGCCGCCACCCCCTCTGCAGCCCTGCGCCACCATCGCTGGGGACAGTGGCAGTGCCAAGACAACGACAGGTCACGACAGCGCCAGTGACAGCCACAGGGACAGTGCCGTGGGGTGGTGACAGCGACAGTGCCACGGCGGTGCGGGTGACACTGACAGTGATAGTGCCACAGTGGTGACAGTGCCACAGTGGTGACAGTGACACGGTGGTGACAGTGACACGGTGGTGGCACTGCCAGTGCCACGGCGGTGCGGGTGACACTGACAGTGATAGTGACACGGTGGTGACAGTGCCATGGTGGTGCGGGTGACACTGACAGTGACAGTGACACGGTGGTGGCAGTGACACGGTGGTGGCACTGCCATGGTGATGGCAGTGGCGGTGACAGTGCCACGGCAGTGCGGGTGACACTGACAGCGACAGTGACACGGTGGTGACAGTGACACGGTGGTGGCAGTGCCACAGTGGCGACAGTGACACGGTGGTGACAGTGACACGGTGGTGACAGTGACACGGTGGTGGCACTGCCATGGTGATGGCAGTGGCGGTGACAGTGCCACGGTGGTGCGGGTGACACTGACACTGACAGTGACACAGTGGTGACAGTGACATGGTGGTGACAGTGACACGGTGGTGGCAGTGCCACAGTGGCGACAGTGACACGGTGGTGACAGTGACACGGTGGTGGCACTGCCATGGTGATGGCAGTGGCGGTGACAGTGCCACGGCGGTGCGGGTGACACTGACAGCGACAGTGCCACGGCGGTGCGGGTGACAATGAGAGCAACAGTGACAGTGACAGTGACAGTGACAAGGTGGTGGCAGTGCCAGTGCCACGGCGGTGCGGGTGACACTGGCACTGACACGGCGATGGCAGTGACAGTGACAGTGGCGATGGCAGCGGCGGTGACGGCGGAGCCTCATCTGTCATTCCGGCTGCGGCCGCGTCCCTCCGCCATCTGTCACCACCCGGTGCCAGCGCTGGCACCGCCGCCACCGCCGCTGTCACCCCTTCGCTGCCGGAGCCGCCGCCGGCACCGCGGGGGTGGCACGAGGGGACACGGCCTTGGGGACAGGGGAGGGGACCCCGCGAGTGTCTGGGGGGGCGTCACGACCCCCCCCCCCCCCCCCGCCGCCCCCCGTGTCCCCGCGGGTGGCACAGCTGTGTCCCCACCCCCGCGCTGGGCCGGTGCCACGGCGTGGGGCGGGGGGTGGCATTGTCACCGTGCTGGGGACACGGGGGGACACGGGGGGACAAAACCCCCCCGCCCCACCGGGCACCGGGAGGGGACACCGGGGACAGGACGGGGCGGCAGAGGGGAGCCGAGGGGCGCGCGCGTGTCACCGAGCCCCCCGGTGTCCCCCGGTGTCCCCCCCGGTGTCCCCCCGGTGTCCCCTCCCCCGTCGCCACCAGCTGCTCGGGGACCCCCGCGCCAGATGTGCCGCCGTCACCGGCTGCGGCCGCAGATGGAGCGCGGCGGGTCGCGACACGGCGGGGGCGGCGCCTCGGCATGTCGCGACACCGCGGCGTGTCGCCTGCCAGCCCCGGGGGGGGTCGCGGAGGGAGGGGACGCCGGTGTCCCCGGGGGCAAGGCCGCCCAGCCCGGAGGAAATTGGGGCTGGGGGCGGCGGGACCGGAGAAACGCGGGAACGGCGGGACCCCCAAAACCGCGCAAAACCGCCCCGAAACGGGGCCCGCTCCAGGGGCCCCGGTTCCACCGGCGGAGGGGGAAATCGGGACCCCCCGAGCGCCGCGGAGGGCGGGGAGAGCCCCGGCCCATCGGACCCCCCCCCCCCCGCCCGGGGGAGGCCCAGGGAAGGTTTTGGGGCGATTTCGGGGGATTTTGGCTCGGCTCGGCGGCAGATTTTCGGCGGCTGCCGAGGCCTGGAAGCCATTAGGGCTCCCCCCCCCCTCCGCGGGCCCCGCCGGCGCGGGCGGGGGGGCCCCGGCGGACCGGGGGGCCCCGCGAGGAGCGGCCCCGCCGCCCGCAGCCCCCCCCCCCACCCCGCCCGGTAACCCCGAGCCCCCTCCCACCGGGGGGGGGGGATCCCGGTGATGGGGGGGGGGGGGTTTCCCGGTGATTCGGGGGGCTCGGGGGGGCGGGCGGCGGGAACGGAGGGGTTAACGGCGCCCGGCGCTTGGCAGCGGCCCCGGGCTTGGCGGCGGCTGAAAAGGTTTGGGGGGGTTTGGGGGGGGGGGGGTTTGAGGGGGGGGGGCCCGCCCCCCCACGGGGAGGAGCCGAGGGTCGCTGGCAGCGGGGCCCCGGCCCCCCCCCCCCCCCCCCCCCGCCCCCGGTGCCGTTCCGAGGCGGCTGCTGCCCCCCGGAGGAGCCGCATTCTCCCGCGGGGGTCCCACAAACCCTGCCGGGACCCCCGGGAGGAGCCCCCGGTGCATCCCCGGTCCCACCGAGCCCCCCCCCCCCCCGGACGCTGCTCTCAGGGCACTCCCGGGGTCCCCTGAGCTCCCCCCGGGACGAGCCGGTACCGGAAAGGACCCGGGACCCCCCGAGACCCCCGGGACCCCCGCCCTGGCTCCGCCCCCAACCGGTAACCACGCCCATGACTCCACCCATAGCCATAACCCCGCCCCCACACAGACCCCGCCCCCACCTCCACCCGCTTTGACGTCACTTCCGGCGCGTCCCCAACATGGCGGCGCCCTTGCGGCGGGCGCTGCTGGCGCTGGGCCCGGCCCGGTTCCAGCTCCCGGTGCCGGTTCCGGCCCCGGCGCGGCCCTACCGGGCGGATCCGCTGCGCCGCCGGCCGGGCCCGGCCCCCGCCGACCCCGATGACCTGCGGGCGGCCGCGCGGCGGTTCGGGCGGCTCGGGGAGGCGTCGGGGGTGCCGGTGTGGCGGCTGTGGCCGAGCCCGGAGCAGCTGCGGGAGGCGGAGGCGGAGGAGCGCGAGTGGGACCCGCCGCTCCGGGATGTAGAGGCCGTGCTGGATCAGCGGGAGCGGGAGGAGGCGCGGCGGAGAAAGGAGAGGTGGGGCTGGGAGCACCGGGAATGGGACCGGGACGGGCTGGGAGCACCGGGAATGGGACTGGGACGGACTGGGAATGGGACTGGGAGGAGCTGGGCCAGGGCTGGGCAGGACCAGGAACACCGGGAATGGGACTGGGGCGAACTGGGAGCACCGGGAATGGGACTGGGAGGAGCTGGGCCAGGGCTGGGCAGGACTGGGAATGGGACTGGGAATGGGACTGGGAATGGGACCGGGAACGGGACTGGGACAGGGATGGGCAGGTCCGGGAACGGGACCGGGACAAACTGGGAGCACCAGGAATGGGACTGGGAGGAGCTGGGACAGGGCTGGACAGGACCGGGAGCACCGGGAACAGGGCCGGGACAAACTGGGAGCACCGGGAATGGAGCTGGGAGCACCGGCTCCGTGAGGCCCGGCGAGGCTCAGTACCGGGCGAACCGGGCAGGGTCTGGGGGCGGGCTCCCGGTGTCCCGGTGTCCCGGGGGCCGTTCCCCACGTGTCCCCGGTCCCCAGGCAGGAGCTGGTGGCCCGCAGCCTGGCGGCCATGCCGGCCCGCGTGGCCGCCTGGCGCCGGGAGCGCGAGGCCGCGCGGGAGCGGGCGCGGGCGGACGCGGCGCGGCGGCAGCGGCTCCTGGCCGAGGCGGGGCTGGCGGGGGTCCCGGGCCGTGGGACCCCCGCCCGAGCCCAGGAGCTGCTGGACGACCTGGAGCGGCAGCGGCGGCGGGAGGAGAAGCGGCGGCGGCGGCAGGAGCGGGAGGAGGCGGCCCGGAGCGCCCTGGCCGCGGCGGAGGCGGCGGCGGCCGCGCGGCCGCTCCCCGGAGCCCCCCCCGAGAGCGACGAGACCCCCCCCCAAACCCACCGGGACGACCTCCTGACCCCCCCCCCCCGGTAATGCCGGGACCTGCAGGGAACGAGCACAGCCCGGAATGGGTTTAAAACTCTGCATTTAATCTCTTTGCCGCCAGTTTCGGTTGTTCTGCGGCGCCGCCCCCCCCCCCCACCTCCCCCCACCCTCCCTTCCCCGGGGCCTGACAGGGAGGGGGGTCAATTTTTTGGGGAGGGGGGGGGCCAGGACAAAGCAGGTGCTGAGACCCCCCCCCCAACCCCCCAGGGCAGCGGGGGGCTCCCCCTGCTCCCGGGGTGGGGACAGGGATGGGGGTCTCCATCATCCCCCCCCCCAGGCTGGATTCATCCCAACCCCCTCCCCCACACGGCATGGGGACCCCCCCGGAGGCAGCGGGAGCCCCCCCCAGGGCAGGGGGGGAGGGCCGGGGGTCCCTCAGTCATCGTCGAAGTTCTGGCTGAGCAGGAAGTTGGCCGCCAGGTTCTCGTTCTTCTCGCAGGCGAAGTAGGCCTGGATCACCAGGCTCTCGGGAAAGCCCAGCGCCTTCAGCTGGGGGGCGGGGGGGTCAACGCCGGGCCTGCGCCCCCACAACGGCCCCCGCACCCCGTGAACCCCGGGAACCCCAGCCCCGTTAACCGGGAACCCTGGGAACCCCGGCCCCGTTAACCCTGGCCCCGTGAACCCCGGGAACCCCAGCCCCGTTAACCGGGAACCCCGGCCCCGTTAACCCTGCCCCTGTTAACCCCGGGAACCCTGTCCTCATGAACTCTGGGAACCCCGGCCCCGTTAACCCCGGGCCCTGACCCCATTAACCCTGGATCCCACTGATTCCATCTCCTGACCCCGTTAACCCTGGATCCCACTGATGGAATCTCCTGTCCCTTTTAACCCTGGATCCCCCTGCTGGCACCTCCTGATCCCATTAACCCTGGATCCCACTGATGACAGCCCCTGTCCCCATTAAGCCTGGGTCCTAATGATGGCACCTCCTGTCCCCAATAACCACAGGCCCTACTGATGGCACCTTTTGTCCCCTTTAAACCTGGATCTTATTGATGGCAATTCCTGACCCCGTTAATCCCGGGTCCTGCTGATGGCACCTCCTGACCCCATTAACCCTGGATCCCCCTGATTCCATCTCCTGACCCCATTAACCCTTGATTCCATCTCCTGATCCCATTAACCCTAGATCCCACTGATGTCACCACCTGTCCCCATTAACCCTGGATCCCCCTGCTGGCACCTCCTGATCCCATTAACCCTGGATCCCCCTGATTCCATCTCCTGACCCCATTAACCCTGGATCCCCCTGCTGGCACCTCCTGATCCCATTAACCCTGGATCCCCCTGCTGGCCCCTCCTGACCCTAATAACCCTATTTCCCATTTCCCGCTCGCTCTGAGCCCTAAAAACAACATTTCCCATCAGCGTCAATTAACTCCGCGCGCTAATTATGACCCTGCAGCCGGCCAGGGTTAACTCCGGGATCAAACACCGACGTTTCTCCCTCGTGCTCGCCCCAAAACCCCCAAACCCCAAAGCGGCCCCACTCACCCTCTCTATGGCTTCTTTCTCCTGCGGGGTCACCTGGATGTAATTCATCTGGGGGGACTCGTCCCCGATGGCTCCCACCTCCCCCTCCAGCTCGCCCAGCTCGCCCAGCGGCTCGTTCAGCATCTGGATGAACTGCTCCTGGTGCTGGCTGATTTGCTGAGGGGTGGGCAGGGGGACAACACAGGTGTGCTCAGCCCGGGTGGGCTTTGGGGAGGGGTCTGGGGGGCCCCCGAGGGGCTCGGGGGGGGTACCTGGAGCAGCTGGGGGTTCTCCTGGCCCAGCTGCTGCAGCAGCGCCGGGAGCAGCGCCGGGTTCTGCTGGATCACCTGGCGCATGTTCTGGAACTGCGGCTGCTCCCGCAGGAACTCCAGCGGGTTCTCACCTGGGGGCGGGGCCGGCAGGTGAGGCCACGCCCACAACGGGGTTGTGGTTAAACCACACCCACAACGTGGATCGGTTAAACCACGCCCACAACAGGGTGTGGTGAGGCCACACCCCTTCTCCCAAACCATACCTGGATGGGGTGGGGCCACATGGACTCCCTCCATTGTCACAAGCCACGCCGCAAAATGGGTGTGGCTTACATAGATTATCATAAAAATAGGTGTGGCTTACCCCAGGCCACACCCAACAATGAGTATAATTCACCCAGGCCACACCCCCAGCAATTATTAAGGTGATTTATGAGCGCTTAGCTCCACCCACCGAAGGGGTGGAGCCTCGGAGGGTGTGGTCGCCCAGCCCCACCCCTCGTGCCCCACCCACCACGCCCACTGACCTTCGGGCGGGGGCTGCTCCGGGGGGCGTGACTCCTGCACCGGGGGGCGCTCGGGCTCGGGGCTGCCGGGGATGCCCTGGGGGGGGGTCGGGGTGGGGAGGGGTCAGCAGCACCCCCAGGACTCCCCACGACCCCCAAACCCACCCAGGACCCCCCGGGTTGGGCAGAAAAGTGACGGTGCAAGTGTGGTTGCTGCAGCTGGAGCTGCCCCCAAACCCCCTCCCCAAATCCCCACCACAAACCCCCTCCCCAAACCCCCACCATATACCCCCACCCCAAACCCCCACCCGAGCCCCCACCATAAACCCCCTCCCCAAACCCCCACCCCAAATCCCCACCACAACCCCCCTCCCCAAACCCCCACCATATACCCCCACCCCAAACCCCCACCACAAACTCCTTCCCCGAGCCCACTCCCCAAGCCCCCACCACAAACCCCCTCCCCGAGCCCCCTCCCCAAGCCCCCACCCCAAGCCCCCACCATAAACCCCCTCCCCAAACTCCCACCCCAAATCCCTACCACAAACCCCCTCCCCAGCCCCCACCCCAACCCCCCACCACAACCCCCCTCCCCAAGCCCCCTCCCCAGCCCCCTCCCCAGCCCCCTGACCGTCAGCAGGTACTCCACGGCGCGGTGGGGGTTGTTGTAGCTGGCCCTCAGCGCGGCCACCACGCGCTCCCGCTCGTAGCCCATGGACACGATCTCGGACAGCATCGTCTCGTACTCCGAGCCCGTCACTGCGGGACCCCCATCAGCGGGGAGAGAGACCCCCAGGGACCTCCCCCAGCCCCAAAACCGCCTCCCCTTTGCAGTCACGGCGCCCCCCCCCCCCCCAGCCCCAATCCGTGTTTTCCGAAATTCGGGATGGGGGACGACCCAAATGTTCCCCTTTTTGTCCCACAGCGACGTCCCCAAAACTCAAACCCCCCCCTCCCCATTACAGCCTCGTGTCCAGCTCTGGGAACCCCCAAATCCCCCCCAGGACCCACCGAGGGTGGAGGCGGCGTCGGCCGAGCGCCCGGAGCTGCCCGGGGGGGGAACGGAGCTGCCAACACAAGGGAGAAACAATCCAGGGGAGCCCCAAAACCCCTGTGAGCCCCCCCAAACCCCTGTGAGCCCCCCAAAACCCCTGTGAGCCCCCCCCAACCTCTGTGAGCCCCCCAAAATCCCTGTGAACCCCCCAAACCCCTGTGAGCCCTTCCAAACCCCTGTGAGCCCCCCAAAACCCCTGTGAGCCCCCCCAAACCTCTGTGAGCCCCCCAAACCTCTGTAAGCCCCCAAAAACTTCTGTGAGCCCCCCAAACCCGTTCCTGGCCCTACAAACCTTTTTCTTACCCCCCCCACCAAACTTGATCCTGACCCCCCCAAACTATTGTGACCCCCCCAAATCTGCTCCTGAACCCCCCAAATCCATTTCTGCCCCCCCAAACCCACTCCTGCCCCCCCCAAACTGGTTCCCAGCCCCCCAAATCCATTCCTGACCCTCCCAAATCCTTTCCTGACCCCCCAAACCCGTTCCTCATCCCCCCAAACCTATTCCCACCCCCCCAAATCCATTCCTGCCACCCTCAAACCCATTCCCAGCCCCCCAAACCCATTCCTGCCCCCCCAAACCCACTCCTGCCCCCCCAAACCCGCTCCCGGCCCCTCACCCAGCTGCGGGCTCAGCCAGGGTGGGGGCAGGGGGGTCCTGGGCCGGGGTCTCCTCGCTGGGCGCGGCCGGGGGGGGAGGGGCAGCGTCGGCGGCCGGGGGGGGCCCCGGGGGGGCTGCGGGGGGCTCCGAGGGGGCTCCGGCCTCGGGGGCTGCCGAGCCCAGCGCCGACTTGGCCTGAGCAGGGGGGGAAAGGGGGGGTTGGGGATCCCCTGGGACCCCCACCCCCAATCTGGGGGGGTCCCAGAGCCAACTGAGACCCCCCCCCAAATGGCCTTGAAACCACTCAGACCTTCCAAACCCCACACAGAGACCCCCAAGCCCCTCGAAAGACCCCTCAGGGCTCCCCCAAATGGCTCCCAGACCCCTCAAACCCCACCCAGGGACCCCCAAATCCCTCCCCAGACCCTTCAGACCCTCCAAACCCCACAAATGACCCTCAAACCCTCCAAACTCCACTGAGGAACTCCCAAATCCCCCCCCAGACCCTCCAAACCCCACCCAGAGACCCCCAAATCCCTCTCGAGACCCCTCAAGTTCCCCCAAATGGCTCCCAGACCCCTCAAACCCCACCCAGGAACCCCCAAACCCCTCCCAAGACCCCTCAGGGCTCCCCCAAATGACCCTCAGCCCCTCCAAACCCCACACAGAGACCCCCAAATCCCTCTCGAGACCCCTCAGGGTTCCCCCAAATGGCTCCCAGACCCCTCAAACCCCACACAGGGACCCCCAAACCCCTCGCAGGACCCCTCAGGGCTCCCCCACATAGCTCTGAGACCCTCCAAACCCCACAAAGGAACCCCCAAACCCCTCCCAAGACCCTTCAGAGCCTCCAAACCCCACACAGGGACCCCAAAATCCCTCCCTAGACCCCTCAGGGCTCCCCCAAATGACCCTCAAACCCTCCAAACCCCACCGAGGGATCCCCAAACTCCTCCTCAGACCCCCAGCCCCTCCAAACCCCACAAAGGAACCCCCAAACCCCTCCCAAGACCCCTCAGGGCTCCCCCAAATGACCCTCAAACCCTCCAAACTCCATCCAGGGACTCCCAAATCCCTCCCAAGACCCTTCAGACCCCTCAAACCCCACAAAGGAACCCCCAAACCCCTCCCAAGGACCCCTCAGGACTCCCCCAAATGGCTCCAAAACCCCTCACACCCTTCAAACCCCACAAAGGAACCTCCAAATCCCTCCCCAGACCCCTCAAACCCCACCGAGGGACCCCCAAACCCCTCCCAAGACCCCTCAGGGCTCCCCCAAATAGCTCTGAGACCCTCCAAACCCCACCCAGGAACCCCCAAACCCCTCCAAAGACCCCTCAGGGCTCCCCCAAATGTCTCCCAGACCCCTCAAACCCCACCGAGGGACCCCCAAACCCCTCCCAAGACCCCTCAGGTCCCCCCCGCCCCGTGCCCCCTGCCAGCCCCTGGAGCCCCCCGGGCCCCTGGCCACCTTGGTGACCATGACCACCACGAAGTTCTTCTCGTCGATGCGGTACTCGCGGATGGGCACGTCGTCGCTCAGGATCTTGCCGGCGTAGATGAGCTTCTGCCCGGCCACGGGGAACGCCTCGCTGCCCTTCTCGGCCTCGATCTTCTCCTTCAGCGCCCGCACCTGCGGCACCCGCGGCTCAGGGCTGCTCCAAACGGGGCCCAGGGGGCTCGGAGCCCAGCAGGGACCCCCAAATCCCTGCCCAGGGACCCCCAAATCCCTGCCCAGAGCGCTCAGATCCCCCAAACCCCACCCAGGGACCCCCAAATCCCTGCCCAAGGCGCTCGGAGCACACCAGGGACCCCCAAATCCCTGCCCAGGGACCCCCAAATCCCTGCCAGGGACCCCCAAATCCCTGCCCAGAGCACTCAGACCCCACCCCGGGACCCCCAAATCCCTGCCCAGATCCCTCAGGATTCTCCCAAATCACCCCCAGAGCACTCAGACCCCACCCAGGGACCCCCAAATCCCTGCCCAGGGGGCTCGGAGCCCACCCAGGGACCCCCAAATCCCTGCCCAGGGACCCCCAAATCCCTGCCCAGAGCGCTCAGATCCCCCAAACCCCACCCAGGGACCCCCAAATCCCTGCCAGGGACCCCCAAATCCCTGCCCAGGGCGCTCACAGCCCACCCCGGGACCCCCAAATCCCTGCCCAGAGCGCTCAGATCCCCCAAACCCCACCCAGGGACCCCCAAATCCCTGCCCAGGGCACTCACAGCCCACCCCGGGACCCCCAAATCCCTGTCCAGAGCCTTCAGACCCCCCAAACCCCACCCCGGGACCCCCAAATCCCTGCCCAGGGCGCTCAGAGCCCACCCAGGGACCCCCAAATCCCTGCCAAAGACCCCTCAGGGTTCTCCCAAATCACCCCCAGACCCTTCAGACCCTCCAAACCCAACCCAGGGACCCCCAAATCCCTCCCAAATCCCTCAGGGTTCTCCCAAATCACCCCCAGACCCCTCAGACCCCACCCAGGGACCCCAAATCCCTGCTAAGGAGCCCACAGGGTTCCCCCAAATCACCCCTAGACCCCTCAAACCCTCCAAACCCCACACAGGGACCCCCAAATCCTTCTCCAGACCCCTCAGGATCCCCCCAAATGGCCCCCAGACCCCTCAGGGCTCCTCTAAATGACCCTCAGGCCCTCCAAACCCCACAGAGGGACCCCCAAGTCCCTCCCAAGACCCCTCAGGATGCCCCCAAATGACCCCCAGACCACTCAGACCCCACCCATGGACCCCCAAATCCCTCTAAAGTCCCCTTAGGATTTTCCCAAATCACCCCCAGACCCCTCAGACCCTCCAAACCTCACAGAGGGACCCCCAAGTCCCTCCCAAGACCCCTCAGAGCTCCCCAGGGCACCCCAAAACTGCCCCCGAGCCCCCTCCCCCGGGCCAGGGGGGAGGCACGAATGTCGGATATTCCTAAAGAATCTTCTCGAATAAATCCCACCCCCTGGGGGGTCCGAGCTGCCCCCAAAGGTGGAGGGATCTGGGGGTGAACAATAACAGGGATCCCCCCCAAAAAAGGGGGACCCCCCGCAGGCAGATCCCCCTCCCCAAAATGGACACTGGGGGACGCCCCTCGCTTCCCCTCACAGCGGGAACACGGAGACCCCCACAAAAAAAAAAAGAAAGGGGAGAACCCCCCGCCCCCCCCAAAAAACCGGGGGGGGACAGGAGCGCCCGGAGCCGCCCCCCGCCCAAAGCGGGGTCACGGGGACGCCGCGGCCTCGCCCCCCGCCTCACCCGGCTCCATCCCGGCCCTGCGGAGCCCCGGGATGCTCCGGACCCCCGGGCAGCCGCGGCGTGAGGGCGTGAGGGGTGCGGGGGGGGGTCGAGCTGCGGGCCCGGCCCCGCCCGCGCCCCCCGCGGGGGGCTCCGCCGCGGCCCTCACCGTCTCGTGCGGCTCCATGCGGATCTTGAAGGTTTGCTGCTGCAGCGTCTTCAGCGTCACGGTCACCGCCATGGCGGGACGGGGAACGGGGCGGCGGCGGCTCCTCCCGGCGGCCCCACAACATGCAACTCACGCCGCCGCCATCTTAGGCGGCCCCGCCGCTTCCGCCGCGGCGCCGGAAGTGCGTCACGGCGCCCGCGCGCGCCTCGTTCCCGCGGGGGGAGGGGGGTGAGGGGGGGCCGTTTAGCGTCACGTGACACCGGAACGTGCCGCGCGCGGGGTTTCCGCTGTCACGTGACGCGGAAAAAAAAAAAACCCGCGCGCGTGTGCCGCCTCAGTCACGTGACGCGGACGAGGGATTAAAAGCCGGGCCCGGGCCGCGGTCACGTGACGCGCGCGGCGGCACAAAATGGCGGCGGCCGCAACATGGCGCGGGCGGAGGGAGGGGAAAAAAAAAAAAAGAAGGAATAACGAGCAGGAAGCGGCGGCGCCGGGACCGTCGTTAATTTAATAGAAACCGGATCGCGACACCCCCCGTACAGTCCCGTGCGACACCGCCGGTGCTTTTCCCACCCCCCGCCCCCCCCCAACCCCACTCTGCACCCTCCCCACCCCCGGCGCTGGTCCTGAGTCCTCGCCCCGCGGGGCGCCCGGTGCCGGTTGGGTCCCGGCCGTGCCGGTTGGGTCCCGGCGCGGTCGCGGCTTCCCCCGGGCCCGCGGGCGGCGGCGCCCATAGAAAAGAGTCCAGGTCTCACAGAGACAGAAGGGGCCCCGCCGCGGGGCCCTCACAGCTCGTCCCGCGGGGCCGCCTCCGCCTCCTCGGGCTCGGCCTCGGGCTCCTCCTCGTCCTCCTCCTCCTCGTCCCCATCGCCCTCATCGTCCCCTTCCTCTTCTTTCTGCTGCTTCTCCTCCTCCTCCTGCTTCTTCCGCTGCTCCTCGTCCTGCTGCTCCTTCATCTTCCTCTCTGCGTCCTGCGGGAAGGGGCGGGGAGGTCACCGGGGGGGCAAGGGGGGCTCATTACCCCCATACCTTGGTGGCCCAAGGACTTATTGGACCCATACCTTGGTGGCCCAAGGACTCGTCCCCCCCTTCCCTTGGTGGCCCTCCAGGTCTCATCCCCCCCTTACCTTGGTGGCCCCAGGACTCGTCCCCCCCCTTACCTTGGTGGCCCCAAGGATTTGTCCCACCCTTACCTTGGTGGCCCCCAGGTCTCATTATCCCCTTACCTTGGTGGCCCAAGGATTTGTTCCCCCCTTGCTTTGGTGGCCCCAAGGACTCATTATCCCCTTACCTTGGTGGCCCCAGGTCCTGTCCCCCCCTTACCTTGGTGGCCCCCCAGGTCTCGTTCCCGATCTCCTCCGCCAGCTTCTCGTCGTCCGTGATCAGGAAGTTGTCAAAGATGGTGCCTGACTTCACCTGTGGGGATGGGGGGGGGGGAGTCAGGGGGGTCCTGCAGCTCCTCGGGACCCCCAAAACCCCACCCGGGACCCCCCCCCCCGCCCCTCACCTGCCAGAGGTCGAGGCCGATGACCCCGAAGCTGTCGTAGGAGTAGAGCAGGGGGTCGGGGCTGTACTCGGGGTTGTCGATCTCGGGGTGCACCCACTTGCCCTTGTAGTCGGGGTTGTCGATCTGCTGCGGCCTCCACTCGCCCTGCGTGGGGGGCACAGAGTGGGCTCACAGGGGGCCCAGCCCCTTCCCCAAGCCCCCCCGCCCCCTTGCAGCCCCCCAGGCCTCACCTTGTACTCGGGGTTCTGGATCACGGGGGGCTCCCACTCCCCGTCCATCTCCTCGTCCCAGTCCTCCGGTTTTTTGGCGTCGGGGTCCGGGATGTGCTCGGGTTTGTCCCAGTCCTGCAAGGGGGGGGGCACGAGGGCTCAAGGGGCTGCTCTGAGCCCCCCCCCCTCGGGGGGCTGCATCCCAAGATGGCGTCACAGACCTCCCTCACCTCCCCAGCTCTTACCCATTCCCCCCCTAATCCTGTCAGGACCTTTTTACAACATCCCCTGCAAAGCCCCTGGAGAGACCCCCCCCAAGTTACTCCCAAACCCTCCCTAAAAGCCCTCAGAGCTCCCCCCAAATCCCCTCTACCACAATCCCCCCCCCACAAAGCCCCCTCCCCACCTCGGGTTTGGTGTCCTCGGGGTCATCGATCTTGGCCCGCTCGTCCCAGTCGTCGGGTTTCTTGGCCTCGGGGTCTTTGATCTTTTTGGGGGGCAGGAAATCCCAATCCTCCTCCAGGCTCCCCGACTCCACGCGGGCGTTGTCGATCTTCACCTCGTAGGTGTTGTCCGGCCGCACCACCAGCGTGTACAGGTGGGTGAACTCATCGTCCTGGGGCGCACGGCGGGCAGAGAGGGGGGGGCTCAGCAGAGCTGCAGACCCCTCCCCACGGCGGACAGCAGCACCCCCAAACCCCCCTCCCCAGACCCACCTTGCAGCGAATGTCCTTATTGATCAGCACGTTCTTCCCTTTGTAGTTGAAGATCACGTGCACCTTCTTGGTGCCGGGGCCGCAGATGTCGGGGCCTGGGGTGGGTGGGGGGAGACACGAGGGGCGTCAGGGAAGGGGCTGAGACCACCCTGAGGAGGGGGCTGCAGGGGGGGCAGGGTGGGACGCCCACCGAACATGATGTTGTACTCGGAGTCGCCGTGCATGTCCTCCTGGCTCAGGCTGGCCGGGAAGAGCTTGACGTAGCCGCCGCCGCAGTCGATGTTCTGCTCGTGCTTCACGGTGAACTGCACCACCAGCGTCTTGTCGCGGTTGCTGAAGGGCTCGAAGCGCGAGGAAAGGGCGTAGAACCGGGCGTCCTGGCTCGTCTGGATCCCTGCGGGATCAGACGTGGTGGTGGTGGTGGTGGTGGGGGAAAAAGCCCCCCAGCCTCGAGGCCTTCCTCGCCCGCCGCGGCCCCGCGCGCCCCGGGCTCACCTTTGTCCTTCTCGGCGTCGCCGTAGAACTTGCCGGCGGTGAGGACGAAGCGCCCGTAGTCGGGTTTGTGCTTGGATTCCACCCACCGGCGGGTCCAGGCGTCTGCGAGGGGGGCAGCGTCAGCACCCTCGGCTCCCCCAAACCCCTCCTTGTGCCCCTCTCCAGGAGGCTCGGGGCTTGGGCACGTCTCTTTCTGGATGGTTTTAGGCTTGCAGGGAAAAGCCAAGTCCCCCCCAGGAACCCCGTCCGTGTGGGTGCTGTGCTCCCCACGCTCCTTTTCCTGCTGTTTTCCCTCTTGTCCACCTTGCTCTGCCTGCCCCCACCCTCGCTGGCCCAAGGAGGGCCCTCAGCAGCCTCCTCCTCCTCCTCCCCGCCCCGACACCCACTCGCTCCCCACACCTGAGGAGTGGCTCCTGCGTCCCCTGTCACCTCAGGGAGCGCACGGCACTCCCCCATTCCCTCCCCTCACACGACACAGAAAGATCCCTTCCTTTTCTTCCTCTCAGAGATCGCAGGAGAGTGGCCCCATTCTGATCACGGAACAGAAAAAAGTCCCCCCCCTTCTTTCTTTAAAGAACACAGGAGGATCATTCCATTTTCCCCTCATAGAACACGGGAGGAGTGGGGGGGGGGGGGGGGCGGTCACTCAATTCTCTCCCCTCAGCAAACACAACGGGCCCCCTCCTTTCTCCCCTTAGAAGCCATAGGGGGGTCCTCCCATTCTCTCCCCTCACAGAACACAGGAGGATCCCCTAATTCTCCCCTCAGAAAAGACGGGAAAGTCTCTCCATTCTCTCCCCTCACAAAACACAAGAGGGTCCTCCCATCCTCCTGCCTCCCCTCAGACTCCCCCAGGCACCGCCCCCCCTCAACCCCTTCACCTCAGGAGCCCCCCCCTCAAGGCCCCGCCCTCAGGGACCCCCGCCCCGGCGGCCCCTCCCTCACCTCCATCCCCGAACTCCTCGCGGAAGAACTGGGTGGGGCCGGCGGCCGCCAGGAGGGCTCCGAACAGGACGGGGGCGAGAAGGCTGAGGGGGCTCATGGCGGGGCGGGGGGGGTCAGGGCACACTCGCTCCGTCCGTCCCGGCCCGGCGCCGCCCGGCACTGCGGAGGGGGGAGGAGGTGCCGCCGCCTTTTATACTCCCGCCGCCCCTCGCCCTGCCTCCGCCGCCCTGCCATTGGCCCGAGCCCGCGCGCGGCCCGCTCCCATTGGCCGCCCGCCCGCCCGCCGGCGGCGACGGCGCCCCCGAACGTTGGCGTCCCAGATGGCCGCTTCCCATTGGCTGAGCGCGGCGGCCAATGAGGAGCGACCACGCGTTCGGAGGGAGACGCCCCCCCCCGCCTCGCTCCAGGGGTCACGTGGGGCGCGCGCTCTTAAAGGGACAGGCCTGGGATTGGGGTGGGGGGGGGCGGGGGAAGGGAAATTAAGGGGAAATTGGGAATGTGGGGAGGGAGCAACGGGCACGCGGCCTAGGGCAGTCTCCTGCTCGCCTCTGCCTTCACACAGCGCCGCGACGCGGGCACGATGTCATTGATTAAGCGAGGTGGCGGCAGGTGCGGTCGCAAGGAAGGTGGGCCCAGGCCGGGGGCTGCTCTCAGGGAGCTCTGGGCCGTGTCAGCCCGCTGGGGTCCGCGCTGGCGCCGCTTCGCACCGCATGACGTCATCGTGCGGCTTCGTGGCGTCACGGCGCCCCCCTCAGCCACCTGCGCGACCCCCCCGCCACACCCAACATGGCGCCCACCACGCTCGGCACGGGGCGTGCGCCACACCCAAGATGGCGAACGCGCCGACACCGCCCCCCTCCGCGAGGCACTTCCGGCTCCCCGGGATCACTTCCGGCGGGCCCGGGCTCTCTTCCGGCCATGGCGCCGAGCGTGGCGGAGCGGCTCCTGGAGCGGCTGGAGCGGGCCGCGCCTCCCGGCGGGCTCTGCAGCATCGAGGCCGCCGCCCAGCTCGGCGTCGACCACCAGACGCTGGTGGGCGCCGTCAAGAGCCTCCAGGCGCTGGGCGAGGTGCGGCCGGCGGGGCGCGGGGCGCGCGCGGTGGGGGAAGCCGCGGGCGCCGCCGGCCGTGCTGATGCCGGTGCTGGTGCCGGTGCAGGTGATCGAGGCGGAGGCGCGGACGGCCACGCGATGGGAGCTGAGCCCCGAGGGCGAGGAGGTGCTGCGGGACGGCAGCCCCGAGGCGCGGCTGTTCCGCAGCCTCCCCGAGGAGGGGCTGCCGCAGGGCGAGGCCATGGTGGGTACCGGCGGCACCGGAGGGGCGGGCGGCACCGGCGGCCTCCGCCGCGCCCCTCACGCCCGCCGTGTGCCCCGCAGAAGCTGCCCGGCGGCTCCTTGGGCTTCAGCAAGGCCATGGCCAACAAGTGGGTGCGCCTGGATAAGGGAGCGGCCGGCGGCCCCCGCGTGCTCCGCGCCGTGAGTGGCCCCGGGGGAACGGGCGGGGGTCCCCGGGAAGCGGAGGGGGCACGGGGGTCCCCGGCAAGCGGGAGTGCCCCGGGGAGGGGGAATGGAGGTCCCACGGCCCAAGGGGGGGGATGGCTGGGGGTCGCTGGGAGTGTCCTGAGGAGGGGTTTGGGGGGGGGGGGGGGGTCTCCGGTTACCGGGAATGCCCCCGGTGGGGACGGACGGGGAAGCCAGGAGCAGGCGGGTGGTCCCTGGGAATCAGGAGCGTTTGGGGAGGGGTCTGCTGGCCGCAGGGGGGTGCCGAGGGTCCCCGTTGGGCCGTGCCCAGCCCCGGGTGTGTCCCCCCCGCCTCCCCAGGTGCCCTCGGTGCAGGACACGGTGCAGCAGCACCTGGGGCAGGTGAGGGCCGGGGGGTCCCTGCCCGAGCGGGAGCGCGCCGAGCTCAAGAGGAGGAAGCTGCTCCTGGAAGTGTGAGTGGGGCCGGGCAAATTAACGCTGCTTCTGCTCCTTAATTAGCGCTGTGCTCTCGGGGGGGGGGGGGGGGGGGGTCGTTGCTTTGTCAGTTTTTATTTTCATTCGTGCCTTTCCGTCCTGCTGTCCTTCTGCCAGGCTGGGAACGTCCGATTTCCCAGGGTTTACCTTGAAATGCCGCAGATTTAAGGCCCCACCCGCCCCATTTTCAAACCCAATTTGGCTTTTTTTTTTTTTTTTTTTTTTTTTTACTGAAATTCCTCAAGCTTAATCCCAGCCAAAGCCAGATCCCAACGATCCAATTAAACGCTCTGCGTCCAACTCACGCGGGCAAAACGTTCAATAAACAAAGCCGTGGAGCCGACCGTTAATAAAATTAACGCTAATTAATGCTAATTAACGCTAATTAACTAACCCAGGACCCTCAAGTCCTACTGGATCCGCAAGGGCAGCGCCTTCAGCACGGCCGTGGCGCGGCCGGAGACGGAGCTGACCCCGGAGATGATCGCCACGTACGTGCCCACCCCCCCACCCAGACCCCCACCCAGACCCCCACCCCAGGGTCACCCCCCGGCCGTGCCGTGACCCCCGGCCCGCCCTGCAGGGGCTCCTGGCGCCAGCTGCCCTTCAAGCCCTACAACTTCTCCTCGCTGGGGCTGCCCCCGGCCTGCGGCCACCTGCACCCCCTGCTCAAGGTGCGCTCGGAGCTGCGCCAGATCTTCCTGGAGATGGGGTGAGCCGGGGGGGGGGGGATTGACTTCACCTCTGGGGATGGGGAGGGGTCCTGCAGCTCCTGGGGACCCCCGCCCTGCCCCTCACCTGCCGGAGGTCGGGGCCGATGAGCCCGAAGCTGTTGTAGGGGCTGTACTTGGGGTTGTCAGATCTGCTGGGGCGGGGGGGGGGGGGAAGGGGCTGGGCCCCTCTCTGTGCCCCCCGCCCCTTGCAGCCCCCAGGCCTCACCTTGTACCCGGGGGTTCCCCCCAGGTTCACGGAGATGCCCACGGATAACTTCGTGGAGAGCTCCTTCTGGAACTTCGACGCGCTCTTCCAGCCGCAGCAGCACCCGGCCCGCGACCAGCACGACACCTTCTTCCTGCTGGGTGGGTGCTGGGGACCTGCTGAAACCCCCCCCCCCCCCACAACCCGGGGACCACTCTGAACCCCCCCCCCCCCACCCCTCTGATCCCCCCAAATCTCTCTGAGAAGCCCCCTGCTGCCCGCCCCACACCCCTCTGGGCTCGCCCTCCCTGAGCCCCCACAAACGCCCCTCAAAGCCCCCCAGACCCCCCCCCCCCCCCCCCGTCACCTTTTTGCCCCCCCAGACCCCGCCGAAGCCCCCCAGTTGCCCCCTGGCTACTACTCCAAGGTGAAGAAGGTGCACTCGCAGGGAGGCTACGGCTCACAGGGGTGAGACCCCGACCCCCCCGGGGGGGCGATTCAGGGGGGTCCCGTGCGAGTCCCCCACCCCCCTGAACCCCATTTTTCCCCCCCCTAACCAGGTACAGGTACGAGTGGAAGGTGGAGGAGGCACGGAAGAACCTGCTGAGGACCCACACCACATCAGCCAGCGCCCGCGCCCTGTTCCGGCTGGCACGGCAGGTCTGGGGGCTTTGGGGGGGCACAGCCATGAGGGGGAACAGGGTTTTTTTTTTGGGGGGGGGGATTAGCGGGTTTGGGGTGCTCAGATCAGTTTAGGAGGCTCAGCGTTGTTTTGGGGGGCGCTCAGGAAGCTCGGAGCAGTTTGAGGGGGGGTCAGAGCAGTTGTGGGGCAGTCTGGGGGTCCCAGCTGCACCCCATCCCCGTGTCCCCCCCCCAGGAGAAGTTCACCCCCGTGAAATATTTCTCCATCGACCGCGTGTTCCGCAACGAGAGCCTGGACGCGACGCACTTGGCCGAGTTCCACCAGGTCGAGGGGCTCGTGGCCGACCGGGGGCTCACCCTGGGCCACCTCATGGGCATCCTCCGGCAGTTCTTCACCAAGCTGGGTACACGGGGGGGGGTGGGGAGGGGGTCCCCAAACCCCTCTGACCCTCTGCGTGCCCCCCCCCCCGACCACCCCGTTTGCCCCCCCCAGGGATCTCCCAGCTGCGTTTCAAACCCGCCTACAACCCCTACACGGAGCCCAGCATGGAGGTGTTCAGCTACCACGAGGGTGAGGCGGGGGGGTCTTGGGGGGGGCTCCTCTTAGAGCTGGGGGCTGACCTTGAGTTCCCCTGTTGGGGTTCTGATATGGGGAGGGGGTCTGTGGGTGCCCCACTTGATCCTCGCCCCCCCTCCATGCCAGGGCTGAAGAAGTGGGTGGAGGTGGGAAACTCGGGGGTCTTCCGCCCCGAGCTGCTGCTGCCCATGGGGCTCCCCGAGAACGTCTCCGTCATCGCCTGGGGGCTCTCGCTGGAGCGGTGAGTGGGGGTCACCTGGGGTGGGACCCCTACTGTGGGTCCATCCCCCTCCCCACCCACCCACTGACCCCCCCACCCATCCCGCCTCCCCCAGACCCACCATGATCAAATACGGCATCAACAACATCCGGGAGCTCGTGGGGCACCGCGTCAACCTGCAGATGGTCTACGACAGCCCCATGTGCCGCCTGGACGTGTGACCCCGGGGGTCCCCTCCTTTTTTGGGGAGGGGTCCCGTCCCCGGGGGTCCCCCACCCCAATAAAGCCGCCCGGTGTCCTGCGGTGCTTGTGTGTGTATGTGCTGGGGAAAGGAACCACGTGGGGGAAGAGTTTATTGTCACCTCGTGGCCTCGCACGGCGCTGGGGAAGCTGAGACCGGCCCGGGACCCCCGAGATCCGCCCGGGACCCCCGAGACCGGCCCGGGACCCCCGAGATCCGCCCGGGACCCCCGAGATCCGCCCGGGACCCCCGAGACCGGCCCGGGACCCCCGAGATCCGCCCGGGACCCCCGAGATCCGCCCGGCCCTTCCCGCCTTTCCCTTTTACTACCCGGCGATTGGCCCGCGCGGGTGTCAATCACCCCCTGGGGTCCCTAAATGCTCCAATCAGCAGCGCCGAGGTGTGAACGGCGGGCGCCTATTGGGCGGCAGCGGGGCCCGCCCAGCGGGGCTCCGTGAGGACGGTGTGGTGAGGGGCGGCCGAGGGTCCCAGGTACGGCCCCGACCCCCGAGCCCGGCAGCCCGGCCCGAGCCCGGCTTAGCGCCCCCAGCCCGACCCCGGGCTCCTTCCCCTGCAGCCCCCCGCCCCCCTCCCGGGGCCGGGATGTCGCGGGAGGAGCCTGAGGGTCCCGAGCCGGAGGCGGCGGCGGGCGGGAGCCCCTTCCCGGCCGAACTGGGTGGGGACGAGCCCCGCGGCGAGGAGCCGGACAGGTACCGCCTTCACCCTGCGCCGCGATTTCAGCGAAAGCGGAGGAAAAAGAGCGGGGGGGACGATGCAACGGCACCGCGGGGAGTGGGGGGGGCCGCACGTGTCACCACGAGTCACACCGTTAATTAGAGGGTAATTCTCAATTAACGGGACTGGCAGGGCTGTCACAGGGCGGAGCCTGTCCCTGTCCCGGTGGTGTGCGACCCTGAGAGGGTGCGCAGCCCTGATGGGGGGGTCCCTGTCCCTGTGTGAGCCATGGTTCTGATGGGGCAGGGATGTCCCTGTCCCTGTGTGATCCACAGCCCTGATGTCCCTCACCCTGTCCCCGTGGGGTCTGTGCCCCTAACATGATCCCTGTCCCTGTGTGAGCCATGGTTCTGATGGGGCAGGGATGTCCCTGTCCCTGTGTGAGCCACAGCCCCGATGTCCCTCACCCTGTCCCCGTGGCGTCCGTGCCCCTCACAGGGGGATTCCTGTCCCTGTGTGATCCACAGCCCTGATGTTTCTCACCATGTCCCCATGGGGACCGTGTTCCTGTGTGATCCACGGCCTCGATGTCCCTCACCCTGTCCCCATGGGGTCCGTGCCCCTCACAGGGGGTCCCTGTCCCTGTGTGAGCCGTGGTTCTGATGGGGCAGGGATGTCCCTGTCCCTGTGTGATCCACAGCCCCGATGTCCCTCACCCTGTCCCCGTGGGGTCTGTGCCCCTAACATGGTCCCTGTCCCTGTGTGAGCCATGGTTCTGATGGGGCAGGGATGTCCCTGTCCCTGTGTGAGCCACGGCCCCGATGTCCCTCACCCTGTCCCCATGGGGTCTGTGCCCCTAACATGGTCCCTGTCCTTGTGTGACCCACGGCCCTGATGGGGCAGGGATGTCCCTGTCCCTGTGTGATCCACAGCCCCAATGGGGTGTCCCCGTGGGGTCCGTGTCCCTGTGTGACCCACGGCCCTGATGGGGCAGGGATGTCCCTGTCCTGGTGTGATCCATGGCCCCGATGTCCCTCACCCTGTCCCCGTGGGGTCCCTGTCCCCATGCTATCCACGGCCCCGATGGGGTGTCCCTGTGGGGTCCCTGTCCTGGTGTGATCCATGGCCCCGATGTCCCTCACCCTGTCCCTGTGGGGTCCGTGTCCCTGTGCAATCCACAGCCCCAATGGGGTGTCCCTGTGGGGTCCCTGTCCCTGTGTGAGCCATGGCCCTGATGGGGCAGGGTTGTCCCTGTCCCTGTGCGATCCACGGCCCCGATGGGGTGTCCCCGTTGTCCCCGTCCCCGTGGGGTCCACGGGCTGCCCCTCGCCGCTCCGTGAGGGTCCCGTGTTCCGGCCGAGGCCGTGCGCGGAGCCAGCGCTGGGTCCCCGCTCCTCCCTGTACTTCGCCTCGCTGGACGCCGCCGTGGAGGGGCTGCAGCAGCGGGTGCACGACGTCCTCGGCCGCCTCAACGGCGGCCGCGAGGAAGCGCACACGGAGCTGAGCGGCGTCAGGGACAGCCTGCTGCTGAAGGTAGGCCCGGAGGGGTCCCCTCCCTTCCCCCCACCCCCGGGGCACGGGCAATCGCGTTATTCCGCCCGGTTTGGCGGCAGAACCGAGGCAGAGCCCCGGCGTGGAGGCAGCTGCGGAGCCCGGCCGGGGGGAGCCCCCCGAGCCCCGGCGGGGGCGGCCGCAGCTGCCTCCGGCCCCGCTTCCAGCGGCCCCCGATGTCCCCCCTTGTCCCCACGCTGCCCTCGCTCCGGACTCCGCTCCTGCCCGGGGGGGACCGGCCGGGGGGGGCGTCCCCAGGCCCCCGCGCAGATGGCGGCCCGGCCTGGCAGCTGCGGCCCGCACTGACCCGGCTCTCGGTGGCCACCTCGACCGGCGCCGCGGCTACCGGGGCGCAGCTGGCGGCGGCCGGGCCAGGCCGGGAGCGGTGCCAGCGCGGGCGGGCGCAGCTGCCCCCCGGCCCCGGGGACGGTGGCCGTGCCAGCGCCGGGACGAGCCGTAGCCCCGCTCGGGCAGGTCTCGGAGCTGGCGGAGCAGCTGGAGGAGCGGCTCTTCCACCGCTACGGCTTCCACAACGGGCTGATCCAGGAGCGGCTGCAGGCGCTCGGCGAGGTGTTGGAGCGCGTGGAGGGCGTGCAGGCCGAGCTGCGCCGCATCTGCTGCGCCGTGGAGGCGGCTTATCAGGACCTCTGCCCGCAGCCCGAGGGCTGAGGGCACCCCCAGACCTGAGCGGGACCCCCCAAGCCCACGGCACCGTGCGGCTGTGCCGGGCCAAAGGGGGATTTTGGCCCCAAAGCGCTTTGCTGTTGCTGTTGGTGGTTGGAACAAATAAAGGGCTGAAGCCGACCCAAAAGCTGGGTGGGGGGGGGGGGTCTGTGATGGGCTGGGACCCCCCACCCCGAGAGCAGAGCTGCGTCCTGGCAGGTTAATTAATGCTGATGAGCAGGGCTGGCATGGAGGGGCTGTCCCACCGTTTATTGGCCACAGGGCTGGCAAAGGCACTGAGATGGCACCGGGCACGGGGCCCGGCACCAGTGGGGTCCCCTGAGTGACACCGGGTCCTGTTGGTGACACCGATTCCCGTTGGGGACAGGAGGTTTACTCGGTGGCACTGGGTCCCATCAACGACACAAGATGTGCTTGGTGCCACCGGGTCCCGCCAGTGACACGAGATTTGGTTGGGGTGACGCTGAGTCCCATTGGTGACACGAGTCCTGGCTGGTGACACAAGGTCCCATCAGTGACACCGGGTCCTGTCAGTGACACTGGATCCCTTCTGGGGATACCTGGCTCCGGTTGGTGACGCTGGCTCCGGTCAGCGCCGCCATCTCCTCACACCCCTTCCCACGAGGAGCAGACCCGGTCCCCATCGGTGCCGCCGGTGCCACCACGTCCCCGCCGTGCCCACGCTGCTGCGTCCCCCACTACGTCCCCTTTGCCGGGGCAAAGGCCTGGATGCCGGTGATGGCGCGGCCCAGGATCAGCGCGTGGATGTCGTGGGTGCCTGCGGGGATCCCCACACCTCAGTAGGAACCCCCTGAACCCCTCGGGGACCCCTCCCCGTGCCCCTCCCCTCCGTACCCTCGTAGGTGTTGACGGCCTCGAGGTTCATGAGGTGCCGGATCACGTGGAACTCGTCGCAGATCCCGTTGCCCCCCAGCATGTCCCGCGCGTCCCTCGCGATGCCCAGCGCCTTCCCGCACGAGTTCCGCTTCAGCATCGACACCATCTCGGGGGCAGCCCTGTGGGGGACACGGACAGGGACACGCTGACCCCCTCCAGAGCCCCCCCGGGTCCCCACCCTGGGGACGGTGCCACCCACCTGCCCTCGTCCTTGAGGCGGCCGAGGCGCAGGCAGGCGTGCAGCCCCAGCGTGATCTCCGTCACCATGTCCGCCAGCTTCTTCTGCACCAGCTGGTTCCGGGCCAGCGGGCCCCCAAACTGCTTCCTGCGGGCCAGGGGAGGGGGGCACTGAGGTCTGGGGGGGCGGTGGGACACCCCCCCTCCCCTCCAAAGCGCCCCCAGCCCCCCGTTACCTGTCGAGCACGTATTGCCGCGCCGTCTCCAGACAGGCCTCGGCGGCGCCCAGCGCGCCCCAGGCGATGCCGTAACGCGCCTGGGTCAGGCAGCCGAAGGGGCCCTGGGGGACAGGGGGTGTCATCGAGACCCCCCCCCCCCCCCCATGCCACAGGACCCTCCCCGGGGATGCCCCGGCCTCCCCCCTTACCGCCAGCCCCTCGGCGTTGGGCAGCACGTTCTCCTCGGGCACCTCCACGTCATCCAGGAGGATCATCCCGGTGGTCGAGGCGCGCAGGGAGAACTTGCCCTCGATTTTGGGGGTGCTGAGCCCGGGGGTCCCGCGCTCCACCAGGAAGCCCCGGACCCGCCCGTCCTCCTCGCACCGGGCCCACACCACGCACAGGTCGGCTATGGGCGAATTGGTGATCCTGGGCAGTTCGGGGAGGGTCAAAGGGGGAGCTCTGGGGGTCCCCCATGTCCCCCTCACCCCAATTCCGAGGCTCACCAGGTCTTGGACCCTCGCAGGGTGTAGGTGCTGGCGCCGGGGTTGTGCCGTGCCCGCGTCTCCATCCGCCCCGGGTCGCTCCCGTGGTTGGGCTCCGTCAGCCCGAAGCACCCCACGATCTCCCCCCGAGCTGGGGAGGGGGGCGTCAGGGGCGCCACGCCGACGCCCCCACTGCCCCACCACTGCCCCACACACCCCACTCCTCCTCCAAAACCCCCCCGGCGCTGCCTCGCACGCCCCCACCCCTTCACCCCACCTCCCCGCGCTCGGGGGTCTCACCGAGGCGGGGCAGGAAGC
This sequence comes from Vidua chalybeata, assembly GCF_026979565.1. Taxonomy (NCBI): domain Eukaryota; kingdom Metazoa; phylum Chordata; class Aves; order Passeriformes; family Viduidae; genus Vidua; species Vidua chalybeata. Next base: position 86,694 of record NW_026530291.1, read on the forward strand.
GCTGGCGCTGGGCGGGGGTCCCGTAGGCCCAGAGGGGGTACATGACGAGGGAGGACTGGACGCTGAGCACCGAGCGGTAGCTGCTGTCCACCCGCTCCAGCTCCCGCGTCACCAGCCCGTAGCCCACCGACGTGGTGCCCGCGCAGCCGTACCCTGCGGTAAAACCCCCCCCCCCCCCCCCGGTCACTCAGAGACCCCCGGGGTCTCCTCAAGGACACAGGAGCCCTCGAGGACCCTCCCTGGGGGGGGCGCACAGCCCCACCCTGGGGACGGCGCCACCCCTCAGATCGCCCGGTGTCACCCCGAAACCGCCCCCCGCGAGCCCCCCAGCGCCACCCCACCCCCCATCCCTGACCCCCAGTGCCCCCCCCAACCTCTCCCATCTCCCCCTGAGCCCCCCAATAACCCCCCCCCGGGAGCCCCAGGGGCAGTCCCTGGCCACCCACGCCCCCCCCTCACCCCCAATTCTGTCCTCAAATCGCCCCCGGGGGTCCCCATGGCCCCCCCTAACCTTGAATGGTGGGGCCCAGCAGCCCCAGTTCTCCCAGTTCAGTCACGATCTCCCGGTCAAAGACTGGGGGGGGGGGGGGAGCAAGGTGGGGGTCAGGAGAGGTCGAGCTAAGGGGGGGCAGCGGGGGGACCCCCTGGGGAAATTTGGGGGTCCCCTACACGGCTGCCCCCACCCTGCGGGAGGAGAGCGGGGAGAAGATTTTTGGGGGGGGGGTGCTGGAGGGAGTTTGGAGGAGTCGGGGAGTTTTGGGGTGGGGGGGTCGGGGGGCTTTTGGGGATACCAAAAAAGTCCCCCTTTTTTTTTTTTTTTTTTCAGAGGAAGGATCCTGAGGGGCGAATGGGGAGTCGGGCAGGTTTGGGGGGACACTGGGGACCCTCGTGGCAACCGGCACCGGCCGCTTCTGGAAGCGCTTGTGGGGTTTGGGGGCTCTCCGGGGGGAGTTCCGCCTGTACCGGGGGGGCGGGTCAGGCTGTCTCGGGGTGTTTTGGGGTCAGTTTTTGGGGTACCCTCGTGGCGGTTGGCGTGCAGCACGCGGGGCAGCAGCCGCTCCTGGCAGTACTTGCGCGTCGTGTCCCGCAGCAGCCGCTCCTCGGCGCTCAGCAGCCCCTCCAGCCCCAGCGCGTCCTGCCAGTCGAACGGGGCGGCGACTGGGGGGGGGGCGGCACCGGGAGAGGGGGGGTCAGCAGCGGGAGAGAGGGGTCAGCAGCGGGGGAGGGCGGGGAAGCACCGGGGGAGGGCGGGAAGCACCGGGGGAGAGGGGGAAGCACCGTGAGAGAGTGGGGAAGCACCGGGAGAGAGGGGTCAGCACCGGGAGAGGGGGGTCGGCACCGGGAGGGGGGGGGGAAGCACCGGGAGAGAGGGGTCAGCAGCGAGAGAGGGGGGGAAGCACCGGGAGAGGGGGGTCAGCAGCGAGAGAGGGGGGGAAGGACCGGGGGAGGGCGGGGAAGCACCGGGAGGGGGGAGGAAGCACCGGGAAAGGGGGAGGAAGCACCGGGAGAAAGGGGGGAAGCACCGGGAGAGAGGGGGCAGCACCGGGGGAGGCGGGGAAGCACCGGGAGAGGGGGGTCAGCACCGGGAGAAAGGGGGGAAGCACCGGGAGGGGGGGGTCGGCACCGGGGGAGGGCGGGGAAGCACCGGGAGAGGGGGGGAAGCACGGGGGAGAGGGGTCGGCACCGGGAGAGGGCGGGGAAGCACCGGGAGAGGGGGGTCAGCACCGGGAGAGGGGGGTCAGCACCGGCGACTCACGGTGTCCCCCCCTCGTCGCTGCCAATCCCGGGGGGGGGGGGGGTCCTGCGCCCCCTCGCCCCGTCCCCCCCCCCCCTCCACTCACCCTGTGCTCGGGGGGGCTCGGTGCCCCCCCACCGGACACCGCTCCGGGCCAGGCGCGACAGGCGGGTGGCCAAACGCAGCGCCATGGGGACGGGGCGGGGGTCTGGGGGTCACACAGGAGGGTCAGGGACCCCCCGATTCTCACGCGTCCCCCAGGAACCCCCAATTCCCGCCAGAGACCCCCCCCCCTTTAAACCCCCAATTCCCCCCCTCCCCCCAGAGACCACCGGAGACCTCGCGATTCGCCCCAAAGACCCCCAAGCGCTCCCCAACACCCCAAAATCCCCCGCAACGCCCGCCGAGCCCCCCCACCCTCCCCCCCCAAACCCCCGGACCGTTCGGGCTCAGCGGCGGCGAACGGACCCGGTAAACCGTGACGTCACGGGGGGGTGGGGGTGGGCGTGGCGGGGGTGTGGCGAAAAAAAAAAAAAAAAACACCAAAACCACCGGCGTTAACCCGCGAGTGTCCGGGCTCGGGGGGCGATCCCGCGGCGGTGACGCCCCCAAATCACCTCCCGAGGGGGGGGGGGTTCCGGGGGTCCCGAGGCGATGGCCGCACGCCATGGCGGGTGTCCCTCAGCCCGTGTTCCCCCCGGTGTCCCCCCGGTGCCCCCAGCGCAGGACAGCCGGGGCTCGGTGCTGTACAGCCTTTATTGGTCCCCGGGACCCCCCCCGGCCCCCCCTGCCCGGGGGGCGTTTGCATAGCGAGAACGGGGGGAAGGGGAGTGATGATGTCACGGGGGGGTGTTGGTGATGTCACCGGCTTGGCCGGCCCTCGTGTGACGTCATCACCGGGTGGGAAACGGGCCTAAACACACACACACACACCCCCCACCACCTCGGCGGTCACTGCAGCTGTGACATCACCGCCCTCGCACCTCCGGTGACGTCACAGCGGTGACGTCAGCACTCGAAGGCCGCCGGTGATGCCACAGCCGTGACATCATCGATTCCGCAGCGGCCGTGACATCACGCTCGAGGGGATGACGTCACCATCCCCATCCCCTTCCCCCAAGTGACATCAGAGCAGCGCCCGCGCCCCGCCCGTGACATCGGTGCTGTGACGTCATCACCGCTCTGACGTCAGCACCGGGAGCCATAACCGAGGGCAAACGGGAGACCGGGAGGGGGGAAGAGAGGGGCATCACCCTGGAGGGGGTGGGGTGGGTTCGTCCGGGTCGATGACATCACACCGGGGGGGGTGTGCCGGGTCGGTGACGTCACACGGGGGGGTGTGTCACAGTATTAACCCTTCGCGTACGCGGGGAGGGGCCGGGGGGGGGGGCGGCGCGACCCCCGCATGCCTGGGGGGTCCCGGGGTGCCCCCCCACCCTATTTACAGACGGGGGGTTTGGGGGGGGGGGTGGGGGGCTCGGGTAAAGCTCAGCGCCCGGGGGGGCCCGCGGCGCTCCGGGGGTCCCCGGGGGTCGCGCCGGGCCCCACCACCACGATGGGCACCGGGGGTCCCCCCCCCGGGGCCGCCCCCCCGCGCTCGTGCTCCTGCACCGGGCTGAGCGCCTTGGGGGCACCCCGCGCCCCCCTCTCGGTCTCCTCCGGTGCCGCGGGGGGCGGCTCTGCCCCGGGGGGGCCCCCGAGCAGCAGCGGCAGCTCCTGCCGGCCCAGGCGGCGGGCGGGGGGCGCGGGAGGGGGCGGCTCGGCCGGACCCTCGCCGTCCCACTCGGCCAAGCTCTGCAGCGGCGGCTCGGCCGGGAAGTCCTTGCGGGGCGGCTCCAGCCCCAGCTTGCGGGGCGGCCCCGGCGCCGCCTTCTCCGGGAGCCCGCGGCGGGCGAGGCGCGGCGACTCGGCGGCCTTGGGGTGCAGCTTGGCGGGGAAGGCGGGCGGCGAGGCGGCGGGCGGCGAGGGCGTGTGGGCGAGCGGCGAGAGCGGGATGCTGCCGGCCGAGCGGCACCGCGCCGCCCGGTACTGCCGCTGCAGCTTCGGCGACAGCCCCTGCAGGGAGCTCGGCCGCAGGTGCGGCCCCGCCGGCGACGGCGGAGCGCTGGAGCCCGGCGAGCTGCTGGGCGGCGAGGCCCCTGCGGGGAACGGGGTGAGCGCGGGGGGGGGGAAGCACCGGGCACCGGGCGCCGGTGGCCACGCCCCTTCCTCAAGCCCCCGCCCCTTACCGCTCCCGCGGCCCCGCCCCTTACCGGGGTCGCGCGCCCGCGCGTGCGTGGGGGAGGCGGGCAGCGAGTCGGAGGAGGAGAGCGAGCGGCTCAGTGACGTCAGCGAGCGGCTCGTGTGCAGCAGCGAGGCCTGGCGGGCGAGGTGCCGGAACAGCGCGCTGCGCCGCCTGGCGGCCGGGAGGACCGGTTACATCCCCCCGGTGCTCCCTCCCCGGCGCCACCCCCCCGGTGCCACCGCCCGGTGCCCACCTCTCGTGGCCGCTCCCGGTGCCCCCGCGGCGGTTCCTCCGGGCCATCTTGGCGCGGGCGCTGCGGCGCCGCGCGGGGCCCAGGCGGATCGAGGTGTTCTCCAGCGGCGTCGTCGTCACCAGCACCTTCGTCCCGCTCTGGGCGACAGCGCGTCACGGGCGCGACCCCCAACACCCACCGGGCCTCACCCCCCCCCCGACCACCGCCATGACCCCCCGGTGACCCCAGAGCGCGCTGCGACCCCCCGCACCCCATGACCGCCGCCCCCTTCACCCCGGTGCCCCCACCTTGAGGATGAGCTCCACCACCTCGGTGTGCACCAGCCCGTGCACCGGCTCCCCGTTCACGTGCGTGATCAGGTCCCCGGCGCACAGCCCGGCCTCCTGCGCGGGGCCCCCCTCCTCCACGTGCTGCCACCCCCCCCCCAAAAAAAAAAAAACGGCGTCACCCACGGCGCACCTCGGACGCGACACCCCCCGTCCCCCACCTCCCTGTTCCCCAAATCGGGGGTTCCCCAAAACGCACCTGGATGGCCGCGCACCGGACCCCCCCCCCCCCCACACACACACCTTGTCCCCCTCCGTGTCCCCCTCCGTGTCCCCCTCCGTGTCCCCTCGCCCAAGCGACACCGGGCGCTGCCACCGCCGGCAGAAACCCCGTCCCCGCTTGTCCCCGCTCCTGCCCCAAAAATCCCCCCCCCCCCCGCCGTCCCCGTGTCACCGCCGCCGTGCCCCCGGTGTCCCTGACCCAGACGACGTGGTGCACGCTGTACACGTCGCTGTCGCCCAGGTAGACGCGGATGGCGCGGAGGGTGAAGCCGAACTTCTTGCCGGGCCGGGGGATGGCGATGGGCGAGCGCGGCGGGGCGGCCACGGCCGGGGCCAGCTCCCGGCCCGGCGACGAGTCCCGCGACGAGGGGTCCGACGACAGCGACCGCGGGGACATGGGGCTGCCCAGGGGGGACGAGCCGGGCGCCTCCCCTGCGCCCCCAGACCCCGCTGACCGCCACCCAAAAAAAAAAAACCCCAGGGAGAAACCCCCCCCCCCTCCCACTCAGACCCCCCACGGGCACCCACCGGGACCGGGGACACCCCATCCGTGGGACTGGGGGTCCCACCACCCACAGGAACCCCATGGGAGACCCCAAATCCACGGCATCTGGGGTCCCACCACCCACAGGAACTCCCAGCCCCTCTCCCGTGGGGACCCGGGGGGTGGAGGGGTCCCTGGGTGTTTGGGGTCCTTCGGGGAGGGTCCTTTAGGGGGGTCCCGGGGGGATTTGGGGTCCCTGGGAGAATCCCGGGGGCATTCGGGGTCCCTGGGGAGGATCCTGGGGGGATTTGGGGTCCTTGGGGAGGGTCTCGGGGGGATTTGGGCTCCCTGGGAGGAGATCCCTGGGAATAGGGGGGTCCCGGGGGAGATTTGGGCTCCCTGGGGAGGGTCCCGGGGGGATTTGGGCTCCCTGGGGGAATCCCGGGGGGATTTGGGGTCCCTGGGAAGGTCCCGGGGGGGAATTTGGGCTCCCTGGGAGGAGATCCCTGGGAATAGGAGGGTCTCGGGGGGGGGGGGATTTGGGCTCCCTGGGGAGGGTCCCGGGGGTGTCACCCACCGCTGGGGATGATGACGGACAGCGCGGTGGCCGACGCCGACTTGGTGACCTTCCCGGGGGCGCGGGGGCTGCGCTTGTCCCCCCCGGCCTCGGCGGGGGCCACCCCCGGGTGTCGCGGCCGCCGCAGCCCCAGCTCGGTGCGGGGCGGGGGCGGCTCCGCGGCCCGCGGCGCTCGCTCCCCTGCCGGGGGGACGGACACGGGCGGCGGTGAAGGGACCCGGGGGCGCGCCGGGGACCCCTCCCCACCTTCCCGGGACGCACCCGGCTCCTCGCTGGCTCCGTCCGCGCCTCCCTCGCGGCCGCCGTTGCGGGGGCACGGCCGCTCCTCGGGGGGAGCCGCGGGGCGCGCCGGCTCCAGCAGCGCCGAGAAACGGCGGCGGGCGCCCGGTGGGGGGCTGCCCTCGCCCTCGGGGGGCGGCCCTTCCCCCGCCGAGCGGTGCTTCCTGCGGGGAAACGGGCGGGGATGGGGGTTAGGGACCCCCGCGCGGCCCCGGGCTCCCCCCGGCCCGGCCCCGGCCCCGCCAGGTGCGCACAGCTCAGGTGATGCCGTTCTCCAGCCGTGCTCGCGGGCGAAGCCGTCGCGTCTCCCCTCGTCCCGCGGGCGCCCCTTGGGCTTGGGCTCCTGCGAGAGCTGCTCCAGGCTGCTGTACACCTGCGGGAGCGCACCTGGTCACAGCTGGGCACAGCTGGGCACACCTGGGCACACCTGGGCACGCCCACCGTCAGGCCCGAGACCCACGGGACCATCCCAGCCCCCACGCGTCCCCCACGCCCCCAAATTTCCATCCCTCCTCCGCACACCTGTGTCCCCCCACCCCCTGCGCCCACCTGTCCCTGTCCCTGTCCCTGTCCCTGTCCCTGTCCCTGTCCCCTCCTGTCCCTGTCCCTGTCCCTGTCCCTGTCCCTGTCCCCTCCCTGTCCCTGTCCCCTCTCTGTCCCTTTCCCTGTCCCTGTCCCTGTCCCCTCCTGTCCCTGTCCCCTGTCCATCTCCCTGTCCCTGTCCCTGTCCCCTCCTGTCCCTGTCCCCTGTCCATCTCCCTGTCCCTGTCCCTGTCCCCTCCTGTCCCCTCCTGTCCCTGTCCCAGCCCCACCTTGCTGAACCGGGGCGAGCAGGACGAGAACTGCCGGATCTCCACGGGCTCGTCCTCCGTCGTGTCCTCGTCCTCGTACGACGTCACGTGGGGGTACCTGTCCGACCGCGCTGGGGGGGGGCGGGGACAGGTGTGGGCTTGGGGGGGGGCCTTGAGGTGACCCCGGGGTGGGGGGGGGGGGGAGGAACCACAAGGAGAGCCTGGGAGGGGCTGGGGGGGTCCCAGGGGTGATCCAAGGGGAATCCCAGGGATATCCCACAGGGGGTCCCCGGTGGGGGGGAGGGGGGGGGTCCCGGGGCGGGTCTGGGGGGGGGGTCCCGGGGGGGGGGGGTCTCTCACTGTCGAAGTAGCTCGTGTCCTCCTCGGACTCCAGGTGCGGCACGAACTCGGCTTTCTGCCGCAGCAGCCCCGTCCAGTCGAGCGCGGCGAAGAACCCGTGGGCCTTCACCTCCTGAGCCCCCCCTGCGCGGCAGCGCCGGCTCAGGGGGGTCCGGGGGAGTTTTGGGGGGGGGGGGGGTGTCCCGGGGTGGGTGGTGGGGGGGTCTGGGGGTCTCACCCGCCCCGAGGCGCCGCAGCGGGTCCGGCTGCAGGAGGCAGGAGATGAGGTGCTGCGCGTCCGGGGGCAGAGCCTCGTCCCCCTCCGGCCACAGGATCTCGTCTGGCAGGGGGACACGGGGGGGACACGGGGGGGACATGGGGGGGACACGGAGGGGACAGCTGAGCACAGGCCCCGGACCTGAGGTCACCTGCCCTGTGTCCCCCCCCTGCATCCCTGCAGGCCACACCTGAGGTCACCTGCCCCGTGTCCCCCTCCTGTGTCCCCAGGGGCCACACCTGAGGTCACCTGTCCCGTCCCCGTGTCCGTGTCCCCACGCCACCCCATGTGCCCATCCTGCTGTGTCACCTGAGGTCACCTGCCCCGTGTCCCCCCCGCGTCCCTGCAGGCCACACCTGAGGTCACCTGTCCCGTGTCCCCCCCGCGTCCCTGCAGGCCACACCTGAGGTCACCTGCCCCGTGTCCCCCCCCGTGTTCCCAGGGGCCACACCTGAGATCACCTGCCCGAAGAGCTCCTCGGGGGTGTCCCCGAAGAAGGGCACGCAGCCCACCAGGAACTCGTAGAGGACGATGCCCATGGCCCACCAGTCCACGGGCTTCCCGTAGCCCTGGCGCAGGATCACCTCGGGCGCGATGTACTCGGGGGTGCCGCACACCTGGCGACAGGTGGGCTCAGCAGGGGACACGCCCCCGAGGCCGCTGCAGACACGCCCGGTCCCCTGACCCCGTCCCGCCCTGCCCCTGGCACACCTGAGGGCAGCTGGGCACACCTGGGCACACCTGCAGCACCCACCTAGCACACCTGGGCACACCTGCAGTACCCACCTAGCACACCTGGCACACCTGGGCACAGCTGGGCACACCTGCAGCACCCACCTAGCACACCTGGGCACACCTGGGCACACCTGGGCACACCTGCAGTACCCACCTAGCACACCTGGGCACACCTGGGCACAGCTGAAGCACCCACCTAGCACACCTGGGCACACTTGGGCACACCTGCAGTACCCACCTAGCACACCTGGGCACACCTGGGCACACCTGAAGCACCCACCTAGCACACCTGGGCACACCTGGGCACACCTGGGCACACCTGGGCACACCTGCAGTACCCACCTAGCACACCTGGGCACACCTGGGCACACCTGCAGTACCCACCTAGCACACCTGGGCACACCTGGGCACACCTGGGCACACCTGCAGCACCCACCTGCTTGTCGCGGAACTCCCGCGCGTCCTTCTCCATGTGCCCCTCGTACAGGTTGGTCGTGAGGCTCATCAGCCCCATCTTGGAGAGCCCGAAATCCGTCAGCTTCACGTGGCCCAGCGAGGTGATCAGGAGGCTGCGGGGGACGCGCAGGTGAGCCGGGCGGGGCCCAGGTGAGCCGGGCGGGGCCCAGGTGAGCCCCCCCCCCCCCCCAGCCCCGGGCGCACTTGTCGGGTTTGAGGTCGCGGTGCACGATGCCGTAGGTGTGCAGGTACTCCAGAGCCAGCACGGTCTCGGCGAAGTAGAGCCGGGCCAGCTCCAGCGGCAGCGCCCCGATGTGCTTCAGCAGCGTGGCACAGTCCCCGCCTGGGGACACCGGGGACATTGGGGACAGGGGGGACATCGGGGACATCAGGGACATCGGGGACATCAGGGACATCGGGGACAGGGGGGATATTGGGGTATTGGGGACATCGGGGACATCGGGGACACAGGGACACCGGGGACATCAGGGACATGGGGGACATCGGGGACATCGGGGACATCGGGGATATTGGGGTATCGGGGACATCGGGGACACCGGGGACACGGGGACACAGGAACATCAGGGACACCAGGGACATCGGGGACATCGGGGACATCGGGGATATTGGGGACATTGGGGATATTGGGGACACCAGGGACATTGGGGACGGGGGGGACACCGGGGACATCGGGACAGGGGGGACATTGGGGACATCGGGGATATTGGGGACATCGGGGACACGGGGACATTGGGGTATCGGGGACAGGGGGGACATTGGGGATATTGGGGACATCGGGGATGGGGGGGACACCAGGGACATTGGGGACATTGGGGATATCGGGGACATCGGGGATATTGGGGTATCGGGGACATTGGGGACATCGAGGACAGGGGGGACATCAGGGATATTGGGGAAATTGGGGTATCGGGGACATTGGGGACATCAGGGACAGGGGGGACACCGGGGACATTGGGGACATCAGGGATATTGGGGACACCGGAGACATCGGGGACATTGGGGATATCGGGGACAGGGGAGACATTGGGGATATTGGGGACATTGGGGACATTGGGGACATCGGGGTATCGGGGACACGGGGACATCAGGGACAGGGGAGACATGGGGGACATGGGGGAACACCAGGGACACCGGGGACATTGGGGACATGGGGGGACAGGGGGGATGTAGGGACATGTGGGGCACGAGGGGAAGTGGGGACAGATGGGGACGTGGGGGGGGCATGGGGACAGCTGTTACCGCAGAACCCAGCCCCACATCCCCGTCTGCATCCCCGTATCGTGACATCCCGCCCCATATCCCGACACCCAGCCCCATAACCTGATACCCAGCCCTATAACCTGATACCCGGCCCCATATCGTGACATCCAGCCCCATATCCCGACACCCAGCCCCATATCCCCTTTACCCATCGTGATATCCCCACACCCAGCCCCATAACCTGATACCCAGCCCTATAACCTGATACCCGGCCCCATATCATGATATCCAGCTCCATATCGTGACATCCAGCCCCATATCCCAACACCCAGCCCTATGTCCCAAGACCTACCCAGATATCCCGACACCCAGCCCCATATCCCCTTTACCCATCGCGATATCCCCACACCCAGCCCCATATCCCAACACCCATCCTCATAACCTGATACCCAGCTCCATATCCGGCCCCATATCCCAATATCCATCCCCATATCCCAACACCCAGCCCCATATCCCCCTTTACCCATCCCGATATCCCCACACCCAGCCCCATATCCCAACACCCAGCCCTATATCCCAATACCTATCGCGATATCCCGACACCCAGCCCCATATCGTGACATCCAGCCCCATATCCCAACACCCAACCCTATATCCCAATACCTATCCCGATATCCCGACACCCAACCCCATATCGTGACATCCAGCCCCATATCCCAATACCCATCGCCATATCCCAACATCCAGCCCCATATCCCCTTTACCCATCGCGATATCCCGACACCCAGCCCCATATCGTGATATCCGGCCCCATATCCCAACACCCAGCCCTATATCCCAATACCTATCCCGATATCCAGCCCCATATCCCCTTTACCCATCGCGATATCCCCACACCCAGCCCCATAACCCGACGCCGCCGCCCCTATCGCGACGCCCCCGCCCCTATCGCGCCGCCGCCGCCCCTGTCGCGAGGCGCGGCCCCACCTTCCACGTACTCCATGACCATGCAGAGGTGGCGGCGGGTCTGGAAGGAGCAGAACATGCTGACCACGAAGGGGTTCTCGGCGAACGTGAGGATGTCGCGCTCCACGAAGGCCTGCTGCACCTGGTTCCGCAGCAGCAGGTTCTGCTTGTTGATCTTCTTCATGGCGAAGCGCTGCCGCGTGGCCGTGTGCCGCACCAGGTACACTGCCCTGCGGCGGGGGGGTGGGTCAGGGCACGGCTCCGGGACCCCCGGGACCCCCCCGACCTCCCCCGGGATCCCCACCGGGAACCCCACCGGGATCCCAGGTACACCGCCCTGCCGCGGGGATGGGTCAGAGCACAGCCCCGGGACCCCCGGGATCCCCCCCGGGACCCCCCTCGGGAAACCCACCGGGACCCCCAGGTACACCGCCCTGCGGCGGGGGGGGTCAGGGCACGGCCCCGGGACCCCCGAGACCCCCGGAATGCTCCCCGGGACCCCCCCCCGGACCTCCCCCGGGACCTCCCTCGGGAACCCCCCCGGGATCCCCCCCAGGTACACCGCCCTGCGGCGTGGCCGTGTGCCGCACCAGGTACACCGCCCTGCGGGGGGGGGGGTCAGGGCACGGCCCGGGACCACCGGGACCCCCGGGACCTCCCCCGGGATCCCCACCGGGACCCTCCTCGGGATCCCCACCGGGACCCCCAGGTACACCGCCCTGCGGCGGGGAGGGGTCAGGGCACGGCTCGGGACCCCCGGGACCCCTGGGACCCCCCTTGGGAACCCCACCGGGATCCACCCCGGGACCCCACCGGGACCCCCAGGTACACCGCCCTGCCGCGGGGACAGGTCACAGCACGTCCCCAGGAGACCCCCGGGACCCCCCCGGGACCCCCCCCCAGGTACACCGCCCTGCCGCGGGGAGGGGTCAGGGCACGGCCCCGGGAGACCCCCGGGACCCCCCCCGGGACCCCCCTCACCCGTAGGCGCCGTTGCTGATGAGTTTGATGGTCTCGAAGTCGCTCTCACCTGGCGGCTCCTTGGGCCTGGGGACGGCGGCGCGGCCCTGGGGACGCGGGGGGGGGGGGGGACAGGTGACATGGCAGGGACACGGGGGGGGACAGGTGGCATGGCAGGGACACGGGGGGGGACAGGTGACATGGCAGGGACACGGGGGGGGGGGGACAGGTGACATGGCAGGGACACGGGGGGGGACAGGTGGCATGGCAGGGACACGGGGGGGGACAGGTGACATGGCAGGGACACGGGGGCGGGGGGGGACAGGTGACATGGCAGGGACTCGGGGGGGGACAGGTGACATGGCAGGGACTCGGGGGGGGACAGGTGACATGGCAGGGACACGGGGGGCAGGGGGGGGGGACACACGGGGGGAGCCAGCACCCACCTCAGCCCCCTCCTCGGGCTCCGGCGTGTTGGTGCCGCTGCTGTCGGGCTCCTCCAGGTGCAGCACGTCTGGGGGGGACACGGGGGGCACACGTGGGGGTGTGGGGGGGGGGTGAAGGGGGGGGGGACAGGTGTGCCCCTCCATACCTGCCTGTGTGTCCCCGCTATGTGCCAAACCCCCCCACTCCACGACTGTCCCCCACATCTGCACACCCCACACCTGTCCCCTCACACCTGTCCCCTCAGGTGTCCCCACATGTGTCCCCACAGATATCCCCACAGGTATCCCCATGGGTGTCCCCCCATATCTCCCCTCACACCTGTCCCCACAGGTATCCCCACAGGTGTACCCCCATATCTCTCCTCACACCTGTTCCCACCATACCTGTCCCCACAGGTGTCCCCACAAGTGTCCCTACAGGTGTCCCCACCACACCTGTCCACACAGGTGTCCCCACAGGTATCCTCGCAGGTGTCCCCACCACACCTGTCCACACAGGTGTCCCCGCGGGTGTCCCCCCATATCTCCCCTCACACAGGTGTCCCCACAGGTGTCCCCACAGGTGTCCCCACAGGTGTCTCCGCAGGTGTCCCCCCATATCTCTCCTCACACCTGTTCCCACCACACCTGTCCACACAGGTGTCCCCGCGGGTGTCCCCTCACACCTGTCCCCACAGGTGTCCCCACAGGTGTCACCACAGGTGTCCCCCCATATCTCCCCTCACACCTGTCCCCACAGGTATCCCCACAGGTGTCCCCACGGGTGTCCCCACAGGTGCCCCCACCACACCTGTCCACACAGGTGTCCCTGCGGGTGTCCCCCCATATCTCTCCTCACACCTGTCCCCACCACACCTGTCCCCACAGGTGTCCCCACAGGTGTCCCCCCATATCTCTCCCTACAGGTGTCCCCACAGGTGTCCCCACCACATCTCTCCCCACAGGTGTCCCCACAGGTGTCCCCACCACATCTCTCCCCACAGGTGCCCCCACAGGTGCCCCCGTACCTGCGCGTCCCCCCCGTGCCCGGCCCAGCTGTCTCAGCAGGTACCGGGGGGTGTCGGCCCGCAGTGGCCCCTCGGCCCGGCCCGCGGTGGCCACCAGCAGCTGGGACAGCCCCGCGGGGTCGAACTCCTGCCGGGGGGGGGGGGGGACACAGGTGAGGGGGGGTGGGACACGGGCAGGGGACAGGTGAGGGCGTGGCACAGGTGAGGGGGTGGGGACAGGGCCTCACCAGGCACTCGAGCAGGCGCGCGGGCCGGGAGATGATGATGAGGAGCCGCTTCACCAGCTGGGTGATGAAGGCCACCTCCTCCGACTCGGAGCGCTCGTAGGCCTGGGGGGGGGCACGGGGGGGGTCACGGGGACACCTGGGGACACCTGGGGACACTTGGGGACACTTGGGGGTCCCTCGGGCTCGTGCTGAGCCATTGGGTCCCTGCTGGGTCCTTCCGGACCCCGCTGGCCCCCACTGGCCCACATTGGCCACCACTGGCTCTCATTGGCCCCCGTTGTTCCCTGCTGGCTCCCGTTGCCCCCCATTGCCCCCCATTTGCCCCGTTGCCCCCGTTGTTCTCCACTAGCCCCCCGCTGACCCGCGCTGGCCCCTGTTGCCCCCATTGCCCCCCATTGCCCCCATTTTTCCCCATCGTTCCCCTTTGGCCCTCACTGGCACCTGTTGGCCCCCATTGCCCCCCATTTGCCCCATTGCCCCCGTTGCCCCCCGTTGCCCCCCATTTGCCCTGTTGCCCCTGTTGTTCTCCACTAGCCCCCCGTTGCCCCCCACTGGCCCCCGTTGCCCCCCACTGGCCCCCATTGCCCCCATTGCCCCCTGCTGGCCCCCGCTGGCCCCTGTTGGCCCTCATCATTCCCCATTTGCCCCGTTGCCCCCATTGCCCCCCGTTGTTCTCCACTAGCCCCCCGCTGCCCCGCGCTGGCCCCCGTTGCCCCCATTGCCCCCCGTTGCCCCCATTTTTCCCCATCGTTCCCCTTTGGCCCTCACTGGCACCTGTTGGCCCCCATTGCCCCCCATTTGCCCCATTGCCCCCATTGTCCCTGTTGCCCCCATTGCCCCATTGCCCCCATTGCCCCCTGCTGGCCCCCGCTGGCCCCTGTTGGCCCCCATCATTCCCCATTTGCCCCATTGGCCCCCATTTGCCCTGTTGCCCCCGTTGTTCCCCACTAGCCCGCCGCTGCCCCGCGCTGGCCCCGCTCACGTCCTGCAGCAGGCGCTCCATGTTCTCCTGCAGCTCGCAGAAGTAGCCGGCGGTGATGAGGCCGAGCCGGGCCGTGGCCAGGCAGTCGCGGGCCAGCTCGGCCAGCTGGTGCTGGATGAAGCTCAGGGCGCCGTCGGCCAGCGGGGTCCCGCCGGGGCCGCAGCCCCGCACGAACTCCTCCAGCCGCTCCTGCATCTGCGCCGTGGCCTGCGGCACCCCGGGGTGACCCACGGTGACCCCATGGCACCCAGAGTGACCCACGGTGACCCACGGTGACCCCATGGCACCCAGAGTGACCCACAGTGACCCCACGGCGACCCACGGCGACCCACGGTGACCCCACGGTGACCCACAGTGACCCACGGTGACCCCATGGCACCCAGAGTGACCCACGGTGACCCACGGTGACCCCATGGCACCCAGAGTGACCCCATGGCACCCACAGGGACCCCACGGCGACCCACAGTGACCCACGGTGATCCACGGCGAACCACGGTGACCCCGTGGCACCCACAGGGAACCCAGAGCCCCCACGGTGACCCCATGGCATCCAGAGTGACCCACGGTGACCCCACGGTGACCCCATGGCATCCAGAGTGACCCCATGGCACCCAGAGTGACCCCACAGTGACCCCATGGCACCCACAGAGACCCCACAGCGACCCCATGGCACCCACGGTGACCCCACAGCTGCCCCATGGGCACGCACAGCCCCCCCCGGGGCACCCCAGGACCCCGTAGCGCCCCCCCCCCCCAGAGCCCCCAGCCCCACCTTGGGGAACCTCTCCTTGTACACGTGGTTCATCATCACGATCTCGTTGTCGTGGGACGAGGGCGAGCGCCCGGGGCTGGCACGGGGGGCACAGCTGGCACCCGCGGGACCCCCGGTGTCCCACCCACCCACCCCCCCCACCCCCAGCACCCCCTCCTCGGCACCCCCAGGACCCCCTACCCCCCCCCCCCGTTCCACCCCCCGATGGCCGCGGCGTCGCCCCACTGCCCCCCGAGTTTGGGTGAGCCCCAAATCCTGGCCCCTCCCTAAACCCCTGCTGGCCCCAAATCCCCCCCCCCCAATTATGGACCAACATTCCCCCCAAATATCCCCCCCCAATTCCCCCCAAATCCCCCCCACCATCCCCCCCAATTGCCCCCAAATCCCCCCCAATTCCCCCCAGTTTTCCCCCAAATCCCGGCCCCTCCCTATCCCCACAATGCCCCCCCTGTCCCCAACCCCACAAAGAACCCCCAAATCCCCCCACCACCCCCCTCAAATCCCCCCCACCGCCACCCCCCCAAAATCCCCCCAATTTCCCTGCAACCCCCCCCAATTTCCCCCCAAATCCCCCTCCATCCCCCCCAAATCCCCCCCAATTCCCCCCAAATCCCCCCTAAAATCCCGCCAATTTCCCCCCAAAATCCCCCCTAAAATCCCGCCAGTTTCCCGCCGGTGCCCGGGCCCACCTGAGGCTGCGGGAGCGGGGTCGGGGGGCGGCCGCGCCCCCCCGGGCCCCCCCATCCTCCTCGGCGAGGCTCTCGGAGCTGCCGAAGTGGCGGGAGAGGAAGCGCAGCTCCTCGGCCGTGGGCTGCGCCGGCAGCTGGTGCAGCCGCTCCTGCGACGAGCACGAGGACTGCGCGCCCGCGTCACCGCCGGCACCGGCTCCGCGGGGTCACCCCGAACCCACCGGGACCCCAGATCACCCCTGACCCCCGGGACCCCCATGTCACCGCACCCCGGGACCCCCCAAATCACCTCTAGACCCCCAGAACTCCCCCCGTGTCACCCCCCAGCCCCTTTTGGACCCCACATCTCTCCCCAGTCCCCCCCCCAGACCCAGCACGGACCCCCCCCCCCCCCCCGCCCGTCCCCCCCAATCCCCAGCCCGTCCCCCAGCCCCCGGGGGGGTCTCGGGGGGTCCCGGGCCCCCCGACTCACCGAGACCGTGGAGCTGGGGGTGTTGGTGCCATAGCCCGAGGAGGGCAGCGAGGCCAGCGACCAGCGGCGCCCGTCAGCCCTGGGGGGGGGGCGGTTAGGGGACCCCCGGGACCCCCCCGGGACACCCCGGGACACCCCCAGAGCCCCCGAGACCCCCGGACACCCCCGGACACCCTCCCCCCGGACACTGGGGTCACTCCCCGGACATTGGGGACACCCCCGGAGCGCAGTGACCCCCCCCCGGACCCTGAGGTTGTCCCCGGAGACCCCCACTCAGCCCCCCCCCCCCCCGGTGTCCTCAGAGACCCCCGGTGTCCCCAGCCCCCTCAGCCCCCCCGGTGTCCTCGGTGTCCCCAGCTCCCCCTCAGTGTCCCGGTGTCCCCCTCAGCCCCCCCGGTGTCCCCAGCCCCCCCCCCCGGTGTCCCCAGAGACCCCTCCTCAGCCCCCCGGGTGTCCTCGGTGTCCCCCTCAGCCCCCCCGGTGTCCCCGGTGTCCCCAGAGACCCCCCCCAGCTCCCCCGGTGTCCCCGGTGTCCCCAGCCCCACTGAACGCCCCCGGTGTCCCGAGCCCCGCCGGTGTCCCGGTGTCCCCAGAGACCCCTCCTCAGCCCCCCCGGTGTCCCGGTGCCGCCCCCGCCCCGCTCACCGGCGGGACGCGCCGAAGGAGAAGTGCGCGGGGGCGCTGGGCGAGAAGTTGCGGGGGCTGTCCAGGGGGCTGTTACCTGGGCAGGCAGGTGAGGGTGACGTCACCGCCCCGCCCTGTCAGGCCACGCCCTCCCCCCCCCGCGAGCGGGTGGGCGGGGCCAAGCCATTGGGACACGCCCCAGGGAAAAAGGGTGGGGGGGGGTCCCCACAGGTCATTTGGGGGGGGGGTCTTGGGGGGCTCCCGGCAGTTTGGGGGGGGTCCCTTTGGGGGGGGGGGTCTGGGGGGAATTTGGGGACATCGGGGGGGGGGTTGGGGACAGCGGGGGGATTTGGGGACACCGGGGAGGGGTCGGGGGGCTCCGGTGGGTGTGGGGTCGCCGGGGGGGGGTCGGGGGGCTCCGCTGGGTCCGGGTGACTCTGGGGAGGGGTCGGGGGGCTCCGGTGGGTGTGGGGTCGCCGGGGGGGTGTCGGGGGGCTCCGGTGGGTGTGGGGACACCGGGGGGGGGGTCGGGGGTCACCGGGGGGTGTGGGGGGGGGTCGGGGGGCTCCGGTGGGTGTGGGGTCACCGGGGGGGGGTCGGGGGGCTCCGGTGGGTGTGGGGTCACCGGGGGGGGGGGGTCGGGGGTCTCACCGATGTGTCCGGGCAGCGGCGAGTGGGGCCGCGGGAGGGTGGGGGAGGTGCTGGTCAGGATCAGGCTCTTCCGGTTGCTCGTGCGGCAGCTGGGGGGGGGTCGTGGGGTCGTGGGGGGGGGTCAAGACCCCCCCCACACACACACGGACACCCCCCCCCCACCGCCACGTCACAAGGCTGGGGGAGGGGGGCACCCACAAACCCCCCCCCACCCCCCAAAAAATGTCGAGGGGCAAGAACGGGGAGGGGGAGGGGGGGGGGGGGGGGGGGGGGGGGGGGAGGATGAGGATGAGGATGGAGGGTGAGGAAGGAGGGGGGAGATGGAGGATGAGGGTGAGGATGAGGATGAGGATGAGGATGAGGGTGAGGATGAGGATGGAGGATGAGGATGAGGATGAGGATGAGGATGACGGTGAGGAAGGAGGGGGAGATGGAGGATGAGGATGAGGATGGAGAGTGAGGGTGAGGATGAGGATGAGGATGGAAGGGGGACAAACACGAGGACGAAGGACGGTGAGGATGAGGATGAAGATGAAGATGAGGGTGAGGATGAGGATGAGGATGGAAGGGCGACAAACACGAGGACGAAGGACGGGGAGGATGAGGATGAAGATGAAGATGAGGGTGAGGATGAGGATGGAAGGGCGACAAACACGAGGACGAAGGACGGGGAGGATGAGGGTGGAGCAGGGGAGGAAGGTGGCGAAGGATGAGGCTGAAGGCTGAGGATGGACATGGAGGCTGAGGATGAGGATGAGGGCGGCGCGGGAGGAAGGCCGAGCCCCCCCGGTACCTCTTGGTGCGGCGGAACATGCTGCTGCCCGCCAGGATCGGCATGGGGGGGGGGCTCCGGGGGGGGGGTTCCGGGGGTCCTGGGCGGCGGCGGGGATTTGGGGGGGGGGGATGTTTGGGGGGGGGGGGGCCCGCGGCGGCTGCAGTGGGCGGGGCCTGGGCGGGGCAGGGGGCGTGGCTTGGGGCGCAATGGGGGGGGGCACGGGGTGTTTTTTGGGGGGGGGGGTCTCACCTGCTGCTCTTCCGCGGCAGCGGCAGATCCTTCTGCAACGGGGGGCAACGGGTGGGGGGCGGCCCGGACCCCCCCCCGCCCCCGGCACCGGACCGACCCCGCGGGGGGGGCTCCGCGGCCTCCGTGTCCTCCCCCCCCCCCCAAATGGCCGAACCCCACCGGATCGGGCGGCCCCGGACACCCCCGGGGCCCGCAGCGCCCTCCGGTACCGACCCCGCATCGCCCCCCCCCCCCCCCCCCCCCCCGGTGCCGACCGCGCCCGGATCGACCTTCCCGGTACCGGGGCTGCGCTGCCGCACCCCCCCCCCCCCCACCGCCCGGTACCGCCCTGCGGACGGGCCTGCAGTCCCCGGTGCCGATCCGATCCCTCCGGTACCGATCGCCTCATCCCAGTTCCGGTGACCCCACCGGGACCGATCCCCTGCATCCTCCGGTACCGACATCCCGCCCGGTACCGACCCCCTGCCGGTAACCGTTACCCTCCCGGTACGGACACCCCACTGCCCGAGCCCGGTACCGATTCCCGGTACCGAACCTCCGGTACCGAACCCCCGGTAGCGATTCCCGGTACCGAACCTCCGGTACCGAACCCCCGGTAGCGATTCCCGGTAGCGATTCCCGGTACCGAACCCCCGGTACCTGCAGCCGCCGCCGGCGGATCACGCCCGAATCGTCCATGGCGCCGGTGCCGGTGCCGGTGCGGGGGGGTCCCGGTACCCGCAGCCCCCCCCCCCCCTTTCAGCCGCCCTCCGCCATCACCCGGGACCCCCGGGAGGCCCCGCCCCCGGGCCACGCCCTGGCCACGCCCAGCCCCGCCCCATCCCCCCGGTCCCGGTGCTCCCCCCGCTGTCCGCGGTGCTGAACGGCGGCGGGGAGGGGTCTGCACTCCCCCCCCCCCCCCGCCCGTAATTTGGGTCGCCACGACCCCCCCGCCCCATCAGAGCCCTCCCGGTGCTGAACCCTCCCCCCCCAAAAAAAAAAACCAAAACGGGCCCTAAACGGGGGAGGGGGGGGTGCTCGGGGATTGGGGTGCTCCGGGACCCCCCGCCCCCCCCCCCCGGTGTGACCCCCCCCCATCAGACCCCCCCCCCCTTAATCCCGGGATTGAGGCCACGGCGCTTCCCGGGCCTTTGGCCGGGGCTGATTAACCCTGGGGGGGGGGGCACCGGTGGGAGGAGCCCGATCCTGGGGTGGGGGGGGGGTCCCACAATCCCCCACCCCCCAAAAATCCCTCAGCTCCAGCAGCCCCCCCCCCAAAAAAAATTAAATAAATAAAAGAGATTCGGGGTTGTTTGAAATGGTTTATTAGGAAACAATCAGCTGGGGTTGGGGGCCCGGTTTTTTTTTTTTTTTTTGGGGGGGGGGTCTCCCCTTTTTTTTGGGGGGGGGGTCACAGCTCGGCCAGGGGCCGCAGGCTGCGCTCCTGGAAGAAGCGGTGGGGGGGGCGCCGGGGGGGGCTCCGGGCGAAGTAGGAGAGCACCGAGGGGGGGGCACCGGGGTCCTCGGCGGGGTCCTCGTCAGCCCTGGGGGGGGGGCGGGAGGGGAGGGTCGCCCCCACCCTGACCCCCCCCCCCCCCAGTTCAACAGGGACCGTCCCCCTGGGACCCCCGCCCCAGGACCCCCCCTGTGCCCCCCCAGGACCCCCCAGTACCCCCCCGTACCAGTGCACCGGGACCCCCCCGGACCCCCCGGACCCCTCAGGACCCCCCCATACCACTGCACCGGGTCCCCCCAACAGCCCCCAGTGCTCCCCAGATCCTCTGTGCTCCCCCCAGGACCCCCCTGTGTTCCCCCCGGACCCCCCAGGACCCCCGTGCCCCCCCATACCCCTGCACCAGGACCCCCCCGGACCCCCCAGACCCTCCGTGCTCCCCCCAGGACCCCCCTGTGTCCCCCTCAGTACCCCCCAGGACCCCCATGCCCCCCCGTACCACTGCACCAGGACCCCCCCCGGACCCTCTAGGACCCCCCAGGACCCCCCCAGGACCCCCCCGTACCACTGCACCGGGACCCCCCCCCTCTGCAGCAGCGCCTGCGCCGTGCCCCAGCTGAAGCGGACGAGGCGGGGGAAGCCAAAAACCGGCTCCAGGTTCCTCCTCAGCCACTCCTTGGTCTTGGGGTCTGCAAAAAAAAAAAAAAAAAAAAAAAAAAAAAGGGGTGGGGGGGGCGTCAGGGGCACCCCAAAAATTGGAAACCCCCACCCCACACCCCCCCGCGCTCACCGTTGGGGTACCCGGAGCCGTAGTCGCGGTCGGGGTCCCCCAAATCCTCCACGAAGTTCCAGTGGAGCACGGCCCGGTCCCGGGCGACCTTGGGGGGGCACGGGGGGGGCTCAGGGGGGGCTGGGGGGGCTCACGGGGAGTGGAGGGTCCTGCCCGCCCTGCCCCCCACCCAGCAAAAGCCAGCGGTGCTGGAGGAAATGTGGGGGGGGGGCCTGGGAAGGGAGGGAGGGTTTGGGGGGGTCAGGTCAGGGTTTGAGGGGTCAATTCTGGGGTTTGGGGGGGTCAGTTCAGGATTTGGGGGGGGTCAGGTCAGGTCAGGGTTTGGGGGGGTCAGGTCAGGGTTTGGGGGGGTCAGTTCAGGGTTTGGGGGTGTCAGGTCAGGATTTGGGGGATCAGTTCAGGATTTGGGGTGTCAGGTCAGGGTTTGGGGGGGGTCAGTTCAGGGTCTGGGGGTGCTGCTGGTGGGGGGTCAGTCCCGGGGGGGGTGTCAGGTCAGGATTTGGGGGGGTCAGTTCAGGATTTGGGGTGTCAGATCAGAATTTGGGGTGTCAGGTCAGGATTTGGGGTGTCAGATCAAGGTTTGGGGTGTCAGTTCAGGGTCTGGGGGTGCTGCTGGGGGGGTCAGTTCTGGGGGTGTCAGGTCAGGATTTGGGGTGTCAGGTCAGGATTTGGGGTGTCAGATCAGGGTCCGGGGGTGCTGCTGGGGGAGGTCAGTCCCGGGGGGTGTCAGTTCAGGATTTGGGGTGTCAGTTCAGGGTCTGGGGGTGTCAGTTCAAGGTTTGGGGGGTCAGGTCAGAATTTGGGGTGCCAGGTCAGAATTTGGGGTGTCAGTTCAGGGTCTGGGGGTGCTGCTGGGGGGGGGGTCAGTCCCGGGGGGTGTCAGTTCAGGATTTGGGGTGTCAGGTCAGGATTTGGGGTGTCAGTTCAGGGTCTGGGGGTGCTGCCGGGGGGGGGGGGGGTCAGTCCCGGGGGGGGTCAGGTCAGGGTCTGGGGGGTCAGTTCAGGATTTGGGGTGTCAGATCAGGGTCCGGGGGTGTCAGGTCAGGATTTGGGGTGCCAGGTCAGGGTCCGGGGGTGCTGCTGGGGGGGGTCAGTCCCGGGGGGGGTCAGTTCAGGATTTGGGGTGTCAGGTCAGGTTTTGGGGTGTCAGTTCAGGGTCTGGGGGTGCTGCCGGGGGGGCTCAGCCCCACCTTGGCGCAGATGCTGGCCGCGCTGACCACGGGGTACAGGGCGTCGGCCTTGGGGCGCACGGTGACCCCCAGCCCCGGGAAGCGCCGCCGCAGCCTCGCCTCGTACTTGTCCGCCGGCCCCACCGTGTCCACGAACACCTGCGGGACCCCCAAACCCACCGGGACCCCCCAAAATCACCCCGGGACCCCCCAAACCCACCGGGACACCCCAAAATCACCCTGGGACCCCCCCGAGTCAGCCTGGGACCCCCAAACCCACCGGGACCCCCCCGAATCAGCCTGGGACCCCCAAACCCACTGGGACCCCCAAATCACCCTGGGACCCCCCCCGAATGACCCCGGGACCTCCTCGAATCACCCGGGGACCCCCAAACCCACCGGGACCCCCCCCAAATCACCCCAGAACCCCTCAAATCCACTGGGACCCCCCCAAATCACCCGGGACCCCCAAATCAGCTCGGGACCCCCCAAATCACCCGTGAGGGAAACTGAGGCACCGAGGGGAACACCAAAGTGGCGTCCCCTCACCTCCCATTCCCCATTCCCGGGGTGGCCCCAGGCCCCCCAAAATCCCACCTGGGCCACCCAAAATCCCACCTGGGCCCCCCCAAATCCCACCTGGGCCACCCAAAATCCCATCTGGGCCCCCCCAAAATCCCACCTGGGCCCCCCCAAATCCCACCTGGGCCACCCAAAATCCCATCTGGGCCCCCCCAAAATCCCACCTGGGCCCCCCAAATCCCACCTGGGCCACCCCAAATCCCACCTGGGCCACCCAAACTCCCACATGGGCTCCCCCAAATCCCACCTGGGCCACCCCCAGCCCCCCAAAATCCCACCTGGGCCCCCCCAAATCCCACCTGGGCCACCTGCACCCCCGAGTCGAGCGCGAACTGGATGAGCTCCGTGGCCGTGTCCTGGGACAGCTCGTTCAGGTTGTACTTGGCTCTGGGGGGGGGTTCGTGGGGGGGGGGCGTCACCCCCAAATTGCAAGCCCACCCCCCCACCCCCCCCCCCCAGCACCCCCAAACTGGGGGGTGGGGGATGCAGGAGGGTCGGGGGCACCCAGAGGTGCTAAAAGAGGGGGAGGGGGGCTCCCTGAGAATCAGGGGAGCCTGGGGGGGTTTGTTGTTTTTTGTTTTATTTTGGGGGAGGGTCCGGGGGTCTCACCGCTGCTGCATGCAGGCCGAGATGTGGTCGGGGGGCAGCACCTGCAGCGCCCACCCCACCAAATCCCCCGCGGCCTCCAGGAGCCCGAAGCGCCGCTCCCGCTCCGCCTCCGACAGCGTCTTCGAGTCTGGGGGCGTCCGGGGGCTGAGGGGACCCCCACAGATACCCCCAGACCCCCCGGGACCCCCACAGATCCCCCCGGGACCCCCGGAGCTCCCCCGGGACCCCCACAGATCCCCCCGGGACCCCCACAGATCCCCCCAGACCCGCCGGGACCCCCACAGATCCCCCCGGGACCCCCACAGATCCCCCCAGACCCGCCGGGACCCCCACAGATACCCCCAGACCCCCACAGATACCCCCGAGACCCCCGAGATCCCCCCAGGACCCCCACAGATCCCCCCGGGACCCCCCGGGACCCCCACCTGCCACCCCCAGCGCCTCCAGTTCCTCCAGTTTGTCCTCGGGGCAGTAGCAGATCGCGTAAACCATCGGCCCTGGCCGGACACGGCGGGTGAGGGGGCACCGGGGCACCGGGACCCCCAAACTCAACCCCCGGGGCACCGGGACCCCCAAACTCAACCCCCGGGGCACCGGGACCCCTCCCACCCAAACTCCGGACCCCCAAACTCAACCCCCGGTACACCGGGACTCCTCCCACTCAGCCCCCGGCGTACCGGGACCCCCAAACTCACCCCCCGGTGCCCCGGGACCCTCTCCACCCAAACCCCAGACTCCCGAACTCAACCCCCGGTGCACCGGGACCCCTCCCACTCAGCTCCCGGGATACCGGGACCCCTCCCACCCAAACCCCCGTGCCCCGGGACCCCTCCCACCCAAACCCCGGACCCCCGAACTCACCCCCCGGTGCCCCGGGACCCCTCCCACCCAAACCCCGGACCCTCAAACTCAGCCCCCGGTGCCCCGGGACCCCTCCCACCCAAACCCCGGACCCTCAAACTCAGCCCCCGGTGCCCCGGGACCCCTCCCACCCAAACCCCGGACCCTCAAACTCAGCCCCCGGTGCCCCGGGACCCCTCCCACCCAAACCCCCGACCCCCGAACTCAACCCCCGGTGCCCCGGGACCCCTCTCCGCGCCGCGTGCAGCCGCCCCCCCGGCCCGGTTCCCGGCGGGAATCCCCTCCCGGGCTCACCGAGCACCGGCCCCCGGCCCGCCTCGTCCACGCCGAGCGCGCAGGGCCGGCGGCGGCACGGGCCGGGCACGGCGGAGGCGAAGCGACCCCCGCCCGCCGGGTCCCGCTGCAGCGCGGACAGCGCCATGGCGGGGCGGGGCGGGGCCGCCGTGGGCGGGGCTTAGCCGGGCGTGGCCACAACGAACGCCAATCGGCGCGCGGGCGCGGCTGAACGGGGCGGGGTTTAGTGTAGTGGGCGGGGTTCGGCGCGGGGGGCGGGTCACTCGAGAGTGGCGCCATTGCGCGGGGGCGGGGTTTGAGGGAAAGGGCGGGGTTTGAGGGAAAGGGCGGGGTTTGAGGGAAAGGGCGGGGTTTGAGGGAAAGGGCGGGGTTCAACGGAAAGGGGAGGGGTTTACCGGAAAGGGGAGGGGTTTAACGGGCCCGGACGCCCCTCCGGGCGAGCCAAACGGGGGTCCCGGGCTCTGTGAAGCACCGGGAGAGACGCGGGGTGCGGGGCCCGGGGACGGGCTGCGGAGCCCCGGATGGGGCCGGGGGGGGGTCCCCGGGATGGCGGGGGCGGGCAGGGCGGTCCCGGGAAATGCGGGTGAGCGGCGGGGGTGCCCCGGAAACCTCGTGTGTGTGTCCCCCCCCCACCCCCCTCACCCCCGCGTCCGGGAATCGCGGCCCCGGGGGGGTTCCCGGAACAGCCCCGCCCTCTCCCGCCTGCCCATATATGGGCACGGTTGCGTCAGCGGGGAAAGCCCCGGCCACGCCCACTTCCGTTGACGCCGGTGCACGCGGGGGGCTTCCCACGGGAGGGGGAGGGGGGGAACACGCGCGACCCCGCCGCTTCCCCCCCCCCCCGGTTCAGCACGAGCAGAGCCGTTATCGCAATTATCATTATTATTATTATTATTAATTAAATACAAACGTACAAAAAAAAAAAAAAAAAAAAAAAAAAAAAAAAAAGCAGCGACAAAGAATCGCCCCCCGCCCCGGGGGCTGCTCCCCACCCGGGGGGGGTCTTGTAAACGTCACGAGGGGGATCCCCCCCCCCAAAAAACACCCCCCTTTGGGGTGCGCGCTCAGCCCCTCCCGGCGGAATCCTCAATTTGGGGGGGGGGGGCGCTGAGGCGCCCACTCAGAAGCGGGGGGGGGGGTCCCCAGGTCCAGCTGGGGGGGCTCCAGGCCCTGTTTGGGGGTCCCCATCCATCCCCCAGGCCCCGTTCCCGCAGGTCCTGGGGGGGGGGGGGGGGGGGGGTTGGGTCCTGCCGGTCCCTTCAGGCCGCTCCGTTACGGGGGTCCCCCATCCTCGGGGGTCCTTTCGGGGGTCCCCAGCTCCTCCAGGTCCACCTTGGTGTGGGGGGGGGGGGGTCTCTCGTGCGGAGTCCCCCCTCGCTGTGCCCACGGGGGGGGCCGTGTCCATGGGGGTCCCACGGTGTCCCGGGGGTGGGGTGGGGTCCCAGCCCCTCCGTGCCCAACCGGGAGCGGGGGGGCTCTCCGCGGAAGGAGCCAGCGCTGCCCCGAAGCCCCCTCGGTGCCGGTGCCCTGCGCCGCCGGGACGGTTCTAGAAGCCGAGCGCGGCGCCGGGGGGCAGCGGGCAGCCCGAGCCCGCGTGGTCCCGCACGGAGCCGCGGAGCCGCCGCACCTGGGCCCGCAGCCGCGCCGCCGTGGCCGCCAGCTCCGCGTTCTGCGCTCGGAGCCCCCGGACGCGCTGCTCCAGCCGCGCGATGCGCTCCAGTTTCCGCCGCCGGCACCGGCTGGCCGCCAGCCGGTTCCGCAGCCGCCGCCGCTCCGCCTGCAGCCTCTCCGGGGAATCCGGGCCCGGCTCCGCCGCCTCCGCTCCGGGGACACCCGGGAAGGATCCCCCCATCCCCGACGCCGCCGTCGTCGTCAGCGCCGGCGGCTCCGGGAGAGCCACGTTGGGCGGCCCCGGTTGGTGCAGCTCGTCCAGCGCTTGGGCGAAGCTCCCGGTGAAGCCGTCGCGCTCGCCGGGACCGGGGTAGAAGAAGCTGCCGCTACCGGCGCCGCTCGCGAAGAAGCTGCCGTCGGGGCACGGCGCCGGTTTGAGGCCGCGGAAGGGTTCCTGGGCGGGCGCCTGCTGCAGCGGCCCCGGTAAGGCGCCGTAGTCGGGCTCGGGGCGGCAGAAGCCGCCCGGGAAGGGCGCGGGGCGGTAGAACGGCGGCTCCATCCGAGCGGCCGCACCGGGAGCGGCGGGACTCGAACCCGCGGCCCCGCGCTGCCCCCCGCGCCCTTTATAGCCGCGCGCGGCGGAAGCGCGCCGCCATTGGCTGGAGAGGGGGGGCGGCGGACACGCCCCTTCCGCGTGGTCACGCCTCCTCATGTATAGACACGCCCCCAGCGGGAAAGGGGCGGGGCCTGCGGGTATTTGGGGGGCACAGGTGGGAAAAGGGGGGGGACAGGTGAGCAAAGGGGGGGGGACAGGTGAGCAAGGGGGCCCCAGGACCCTCCAAAACTGCCCCAGGACCCTCCTAAATCACATCAGGACCATCCTAAATTACCCCAGGACCCTCCTGAATCGCCCCAGGACCCTCCAAAATCGCCCCCGGACCCTCCAGAATCCCCCCAGGACCCTCCAGAATCCCCCCAGGACCCTCCAAAACAATCCCAGGACCCTCCTAAACCGCCCCAGGACCCTCCAAAGCAATCCCAGGACCCTCCTAAATCCCTCCAGGACCCTCCTAAACAATCCCAGGACCCTCCTAAATTGACCCAGGACCCTCCTAAATCCCCCCAGGACCCTCTAAAACTGCCCCAGGCCCCTCCTAAACCGCCCCAGGACCCTCCAGAATCCCCCCAGGACCCTCCAAAACTGCCCCAGGACCCTCCTAAATCCCCCCAGGACCCTCCAGAATCCCCCCAGGACCCTCCAAAACCACCCTAGGACCGTCCAAAACAATCCCAGGACCCTCCAAAACAATCCCAGGCCCCTCCTAAACCGCCCCAGGACCCTCCTAAACCGCCCCAGGACCCTCCTAAATCCCCCCAGGACCCTCCAGAATCCCCCCAGGACCCTCCTAAACAATCCCAGGACCCTCCAAAACTACCCCAGGATCCTCCTAAATCCCCCCAGGACCCTCCAGAATCCCCCCCGGACACTCCTAAACTGCCCCAGGACCC
This sequence comes from Vidua chalybeata, assembly GCF_026979565.1. NCBI lineage: Eukaryota > Metazoa > Chordata > Aves > Passeriformes > Viduidae > Vidua > Vidua chalybeata. The sequence continues at coordinate 114,290 of NW_026530291.1, forward strand.
TCCTAAACCGCCCCAGGACCCTCCTAAATTGATCCAGGACCCTCCTAAATCCCCTCAGGACCCTCCTAAATCACCCCAGGACCCTCTAAAACAATCCCAGGACTCTCCAAAACTACCCCAGGATCCTCCTAAATCCCCCCAGGACCCTCCTAAACCACCCCAGGACCCTCCAAAATCCCCCCACCCTCCAGAATCCCCCCCGGACCCTCCTAAACTGCCCCAGGACCCTCCTAAATTGATCCAGAACCCTCCTAAATCCCTCCAGGACCCTCCAGAATCCCCCCCGGACCCTCCTAAACTGCCCCAGAACCCTCCAAAATTGCCCCAGGACTCTCCAAAACAATCCCCAAACCTTCCTAAAGCACCCCAGGACCATCCAAAACAATCCCAGGACCCTCCAAAATCCCCCCAGGACCCTCCTAAACCACCCCAGGCCCCTCCAAAACAATCCCAGGACCCTCCTAAACTGCCCCAGAACCCTCCAAAATTGCCCCAGGACTCTACAAAACAATCCCAAAACCTTCCTATATCCCCCCAGGCCCCTTCTAAACCGCCCCAGGCCCCTCCAAAATCCCCCCAGGACCCTCCAGAATCCCCCCCGGACCCTCCTAAACTGCCCCAGGACCCTCCTAAATCACCCCAGGACCCTCCAAAATCACCTCAGGACCCTCCAAAACTGCCCCAGGACCCTCTAAAAACACCTCAGGACCCTCCTAAACCACCCCAGGACCCTCCTAAACCACCCCAGGACCCTCCAAAACAATCCCAGGACCCTCCAAAATCCCCCCAGGACCCTCCTGAATCCCCCCAGGACCCTCCAAAACTGCCCCAGGACCCTCCTAAACCGCCCCAGGACCCTCCAAAGCAATCCCAGGACCCTCCTAAATCCCTCCAGGACCCTCCTAAATTGACCCAGGACCCTCCTAAATCACCCCAGGACCCTCCTAAATCACCCCAGGACCCTCCTAAATCCCCCCAGAACCCTCCTAAACCACCCCAGGACCCTCCAAAACAATCCCAGGACCCTCCAAAATCCCCCCAGGGCCCTCCTGAACCGCCCCAGGCCCCTCCAAACACTCCCCCGAAGCCCCCGAAGCCCCCCGGAGGTGGCAGCCAGGGCCGGGGGGCCGTGCCCGGGCGTGTCCCCGGCGTGTCCCGGCCCGTCGGGGCGCGGCCGCTCGCACACGCGTGTGCCGGGGGGGGGGGGGGGGGGGGGGCGTGGGGGGGGGGGGTCCCCGGGAGTTCCCGAGGGGGACAAGCCCCTCCCCCCCCGGCCCGGATTTGAGGGGAATTTAGGGGATTTTGGGGCTGGATTTTCCCTGCCGACTTCTCCTTTCTCGTGACTCGTCCCCGCCGTGACCCCCCCCCCCCCCCCCCCCCCGGTGTGGGGGTCCCAGGGGGGGTACCGGGGGATCTTGGGGGGGGGTGGGGGGGGGACAATGGGGAGGGGTCCCGCTCCCGGGGAGGCCCCCGGGGTGTCTCCCCCACCCCCGAAGTGACTTTCGGGGGCCCCAACGGCCCCAACCGACACCGGGGTTTCGGGCTGGGGGGGCCCCGGATGTCCGGGGGGGGGGTGGGAGGGGGGGGACACGGCACAGGCGGGGGAGGGCCCAGGGCGCTCTAGGGCCAAACTGGGAGCACTGGGAGGGTGTTGGGGTCACACTGGGGGGGGTCTTGGGCCTATACTGGGAGCACTGGGATGGCCTCAGGCCCATACTGGGAGCACTGGAATGTCCCTAAGGCCATACTGGGAGCACTGGGATGGCCTCAGAACCATACTGGGAGCACTGGGATGGCCTCAGAACCATACTGGGAGCACTGGGATGTCCCCAGAACCATACTGGGAGCACTGGGATGGCCCCAGGTCCATACTGGGAGCACTGGGATTGCCCCAAGTCCATACTGGGAGCATTGGGGGGGTTCCAGGACCTTACTGGGAGCACTGGGGGGAGTTCCAGGACCTTACTGGGAGCACTGGGGGGAGTTCCAGGACCTTACTAGGAGCACTGGGATGCCCCCAAGTCCATACTGGGAGCACTGGGATGCCCCTAAGGCCATACTGGGAGCACTGGGATTGCCCCAAGTCCATACTGGGAGCATTGGGGGGGTTCCAGGACCTTACTGGGAGCACTGGGATGGCCCCAAGTCCATACTAGGAGCACTGGGATGCCCCTAAGGCCATACTGGGAGCATTGGGGGGGGGTTCCAGGACCTTACTGGGAGCACTGGGGGGGTTCCGGCCGCGGCCGGCCCCCGCGAGGCCGTCGGGTTCAGCGCTGACGCAGCGCGGGCGTCGCCGCCGCCGCCGCCCCGCGGCGAGAACGGCCCCGCTTGACCCTCCCGAGGCGGCGGGGCCCGACGGGCGCGGCCGCGGGGGCGGCGGGACGCGGCCCTGACTCACCGGCGGGGCCGCGCCGGGGCCGCTCTGGGCGCAACTCTATGGCCTTGGCGGACCCGGCTCCGTTCCAGCCGGGGCGTGCCCGGCAGGGGGCGTGGCGCGCGGGTGTGGCCGCTCCGTCCCCGCTCTCGCCCCGTCTCTGTGGCCCGGGAGGAGGGCGGAAGGGGCGCGGCCGGAAGTGGCGGGCGCGGCCGCTCTAGGTGCGACTCTATGGCCCGGAGGGCGCGGCGGGCGTGGCGGGGAGAGGGGGCGTGGCGCAGGTGCGGCCGCTCCGGCCGCGCCTCGGTGCCCTTGGAGGACCGGCCGGACATGGCGGCGGGGCGGGACGCCTGCGGGGCGCTGCTCACCTGGGTAAGGGGGGGGGCCGGGACCCCCCCCCCCGGGACCCCCAGGTTCAAACGGGACCCCCCCCGGTGCTCGGGGATCGACCACGGGACCCCCCCCCCGCCCCTCACCACGGGACTCCCGGGGGATTCCTGCGGCTTCGGGAACTTTGGTGGCCCCGGGGCACCCGTGACCCCCCCAGGACCCCCGTGACCCCCCCCAAAACCCCCGTGACCCCCCCGGGACCCCCGTGAGCCCCCCAAAACCCCCGTGAGCCCCATAGGGACCCCCGTGAGCCCCCCAGGACCCCCGTGAGCCCCCCCAAAACCCCCGTGACCCCCCCCAGGACCCCCGTGACCCCCCCAAAACCCCCGTGACCCCCCCAGGACCCCCGTGACCCCCCCCGGGACCTTTGTCCCCCCCCCCACAGACGTGTCCGAGCCCTGGTGCCCCCCCCCCGCCCTTTGTCCCTGTCCCAGCGCCCTTTGCCCCCCCCCACCCCCCCCAAATTCAGGGGGGGATTTTAGGGGGGGGGGGTGATGCCTACCCCCCACTCTGTGCCCCCCCCAGTGGGTTTGGGGGGTCTCTGTGGGGGTTTTGGGGTGTCCCTGAGCCCCCTGTGGGGTCTCTTTGTGTTTTTGGGGTGTCCCTGACTCCCCCTGGGGGGGCTGAGTGGAGATTTTGGGGTGCCCTAATCCCCCTGTGGGGTCTCTTTGTGTTTTTGGGGTGTCCCTGACCCCCCCCAGGGGGTCTCAGTGGGGGTTTTGGGGTGCCCTGACCCCCCCGGGGGGGCTCTGTGGGGGTTTTGGGGTGCCCTGACCCCCCTGGGGGGGCTCTGTGGGTTTTTTGGGGTGTCCCTGACCCCCCTGTGGGGGATTTAGGGTGTCCCAGATCCCCCGGGGGGTCTCTTTATGGTTTTGGGGTGGGTGCCCTGATCCCCCTGTGGGGTCTCTTTGTTTTTTTGGGGTGCCCCTAATCCCCTGGGTGGGGGGCTCAGGGGAGGTTTTGGGGTGTCCTGACCCCCCTGTGGGTTTTTTGGGGTGCCCTAATCCCCTGTGGGGATCTCTGTGGTTTTGGGGTGCCCTGACCCCCCCGGGGGGGTCTCTTTATGGTTTTGGGGTGTCCCTGACCCCCCTGTGGGGTTTTTGGGGTGCCCTGACTCCCCCAGGGGGTCTCTGTGGGGTTTTTGGAGTGCCCTGACCCCCCTGTGGGTTTTTTGGGGTGCCCTGACCCCCTCGGGGGGGTCTCTTTATGGTTTTGGGGTGTCCCTGACCCCCCTGTGGGGGTTTTGGGGGTTTTTGGGGTGTCCTGACCCCCCTTTGGGGTCTCTGTGGTTTTGGGGTGCCCTGACCCCCCTGTGGGTTTTTTGGGGTGTCCCTGACCCCCCCCTTTCCCCCCCCCCCCCCCAGCTGCAGACCTTTGACCCCCCCTCTCCGTGCGCGGCCCCCCCAGACCTGGCCAGCGGGGTGACCCTGGCCCACGTCCTGCACAAAATGTGAGTGCTTTATTTTTGGGGAAGGGGGGGGGGGGCAAGAAAAGGGGGCGTCCCCCCTCACCCCCCGGGAGTCCTCAGGGACCCCCCCCCACCCCCCGAGAGGCCGAGGCTGATTTTGGGGGGACCCCCCCCCCCCCCCCAAAAAAAAACAGCGACCCCTCCTGGTTCGATGAGGCGTGGCTGGGCCGGATCCGGGGGGACCCCGAGGGCAGCGCTCGGCTCAAGGTGGGGGGGCTCGGGATTTTTGGGGGGGGGGCAGCGTGTTTTGGGGTGGGATTGGGGTTTTTTGGGGGGGTCAGAATGGGGGGTTTGTTTTGGGGGGCCAGAATGTGGGGATTCATTTTGGGGGGGTCAAAATGTGGGGCTCATTTTTGGGGGGGCTCAGAAAGGGGGGTTCGTTTTTGGGGGGGGCAGCGTGGTTTGGGGTGGGATTGGGTTTTTTGGGGGGGTCAGAATGGGGGGTTCATTTTGGGGGGGTCAAAATGTGGGGTTCATTTTTGGGGGGGCTCAGAAAGGGGGGTTCATTTTTGGGGGGGCAGCGCGTTTTGGGGTGGGATTGGGTTTTTTGGGGGGGTCAGATTATGGGGGGCTCGGTTTTTGGGGGGGGCAGCGTGTTTTGAGGTGGGATTGGGTTTTTTGGGGGGGGTCAGAATGTAGGGTTCATTTTCTTGGGGGGGGCAGCGTGGTTTGGGGCTCGATTTTTGGGGGGGGCAGCAGGTTTTGGGGTGGGATTGGGTTTTTTGGGGGGGTCAGATTATGGGGGGCTCGGGATTTTTGGGGGGGCAGCGGGTTTTGGGGTGGGATTGGGTTTTTTGGGGGGGCAGCGTGTTTTGGGGCTCGATTTTTGGGGTTTGGGGTGGGATTGGGTTTTTTGGGGGGGTCAGAATGTGGGGTTCATTTTGGGGGGGAGCAGCGTGGTTTGGGGCTCGATTTTTGGGGGGGCAGCGGTTTTTGGGGTGGGATTGGGGTTTTTTGGGGGGGTCAGATTATGGGGTTCATTTTTGGAGGGTCAGAATAGGGGGATTCATTTTGGGGGGGTCAAAATGTGGGGTTTGTTTTTGGGGGGGCAGCGTGTTTTGGGGTGGGATTGGGTTTTTTTTGGGGGGGATCAGAATGTGGGGCTCATTTTTGGGGGGGGCCGTTGTTTTGGGGGCAGTTTTGGGGGGGCTGGATTGAGGAGGGTGGGTTTTTTTGGGGGCGGTTTTGGGGAGGGATTTTGGGGTCCTGGTTTTGGGGAGGGGGGGCGTTTTGGGGAGAACTGAATTAGGGGGGCTTTTGGGGTGGACTGATTTGGGGGGGCTTTTTGGGGAGAACTGAATTGGGGGGGCTTTTGGGGAGGACTGAATTGGGGGGGCTTTTGGGGAGAACTGATTTGGGGGGTTTTTTTGGGGGGGGGCTTTTGGGGGATTTTGAGCTTTGTGGCGACAACTTTGGGGGGGGTTTGTTCGTGAGGCCACTTTTTGGGGGGGGGGGCTTCGGGGAGAGGCCATTTTGGGGTACCAAAGCGCAGCCAATGGGGGCGGGAGCAGAATTTGGGGGTTCTCGGGGGGGGGGGGGGTTTCCCACCTTGTCCCCCCCTCCCCAGGTGAACAACCTGCGCCAGGTGCTGCAGAGCGTCCTGGAGTATTGGCAGGATGTGAGTTGGGGGTTTGAGGGGGGGGGGGTCCCCCAAACTCGGGGACCCCCCCCCTTCAGTTTGGGGTCGGGGGATTCCCTGAGGGTTTGGGTGGGGGGGCTCTGACCCCGGGACCCCCCCCCCAAAAAAAAAAAAAAAGGTGCTGGGCCAGGCCGTGGCAGAGCAGCACGTGCCGGACGTGGCGCCGGCCGCCCGGCACGGCGACCCCGAGCAACTGGGCAAACTGGTCAGACTGGTGCTGGGCTGCGCCGTGAGCTGCGAGCGGCGGGAAGGTGGGTGCAGGGACCCCCCCCCCCTCCCCAACCCGAGAACCCCCAAAATTCTGCTCCCACCCCCATTTGCTGCTCTCCTCGGGGCACCCCAAAATGGCCTCTCCGCTAAGATTCCCTCACCCGAAAAGTGGCGTCATGAAGAAACCTCCCCAAAACTCAATGTCCCCCAAAAGACCCCCAAAAAAACCCCCCCAAATTAGTTCTCCATAAAAGCCCCCCCCAGATTAGTTCTCCCCAAAAGCCCCCCCAAATCAGTTCTCCCCAAAAACCCCCCAATTCAATGCTCCACAAAAGCCCCCCAAATCAGTCCTCACCAAAAAGCCCCCCCAATTCAGTCCTCCCCAAAAGCCCCCCCCCAATTCAGTCCTCCCCAAAAGCCCCCCTAATTCAATCCTCACCAAAAAGCCCCCCTCCCCAAAAGCAAGACCTCAAAATCCCTCCCCAAAAGCACCCCCCAAAAAAACCAACCCTCCTCAATCCAGTCCTCCCAAAACTGCCCCCAAAACCAACGCCCCCCCCCCCAAAAATGAGCCCCACATTCTGATCCCCCCCCAAAAAAACCCATCCCACCCCAAAAACAGGCTGCCCCCCCAAGAAGGAATGAACCCCACATTTTGACCCCCCCAAAACCCCAATCCCACCCCAAAACACGTTGCCCCCCCCCAAAAACGAGCCCCACATTCTGAGCCCCCCAAGAAAACCCAATCCCATCCCAAAACAGGCTGGCCCCCCAAAAAAACGAATGAACCCCACATTTGACCCCCCAAAAAAACCCAATCCCACCCCAAAACACGCTGCCCCCCCCCAAAAACGCCCCCCTGACCCCCCCCAAAATCGCCTCCCCCCCCCAGAGCACATCCAGCGCATCATGACGCTGGAGGAGTCGGTGCAGCACGAGGTGATGACGGCCATCCAGGAGGTGGGGGCGCTTTTTGGGGTCCCTAAAGGTTTTGGGGGGGGTCACTGGGGGGTTTTGGGGAGGTCCCTAAGGGTTTTTGGGGGGGGTCCCGGGGGGTTTTGGGGGTCCCTAAGGGTTTTTGGGGGGGTCACTGGGGGGTTTTGGGGGTCCCTAAAGGTGTTGGGGGGGTCCCTGGGGGTTTCAGGGGTCCCTAAGGGTTTTTGAGGGGGTCACTGGGGGTTTCGGGGGTCCCTAAGGGTTTTTGGGGGGGGTCCCTGGGGGTTTCGGGGGTCCCTAAGGGTTTTTGGGGGGGGTCACTGGGGGGTTTTGGGGGTCCCTAAGGCTTTTTTGGGGGGGGGTCACTGGGGGTTTTGGGGTCCCTAAAGGTTTTGGGGGGGGTCCCTGGGGGTTTCAGGGGTCCCTAAGGGATTTTGGGGGGGTCACTGGGGGTTTTGGGGGTCCCTAAGGGTTTTTGGGGGGGTCACTGGGGGGTTTGGGGTCCCTAAGGGCTTTTGGGGGGGTCACTGGGGGGTTTCGGGGGGGTCCCTAAGGGCTTTTGGGGGCATCACTGGGGGGTTTTGGGGGTCCCTAAGGGTTTTTGGGGGGGGTCACTGGGGAGTTTCAGGGGGGTCCCTAAGGGATTTTGGGGGGGGGTCCCTAAGGGTTTTTGGGGGGGATTTGGGGATCCCCCGAGGATGATTTTGGGGTGGGGGTATGCTGTGAGGGCTCACTGTATTTGGGGGGGGGGGGTTTAGGACCGCAGTGCTTGGAGGGTCCCGGGAGGAATTTTGGGGACCCCCTGGGGTTGTTGGGGGGCTTGAAGCCCCCCCAGACCCCCCCCCCAACCCCAAATTTCTCCCTCCCTCGTGGCAGCTCTTGGATCCAGAGCCCTTGGAACCGATGGCGGCTGAGAGCTACGGGAGCTTCGACGCTCAGGTGAGGTGGGGGCAGATTTTGAGGGGGGGTCTCGGGGGGAATTTGGGGGTGTCTGAGCCCCCCCCCCCCCGTGCCCCCCCCTCCCCCACAGTCCCGCCGCTATTACTTCCTGAGCCAGGAGCCCCCCGAGGAGGGGTCAGGGCAGCGCTGCCGCGAGCTGGAGCAGCAGGTGAGGCCCGGGATCACCTGTGGGGGGGGGGGGGAACCCCAAATCTTGGGTGCCCCCCGATTTCCACCTGAGGGCGAGGGGGAGGGGGTTCTCTGCCAGCTCGTGGGAGAGGTGGCAGCACCTGGGAGGGGATCCTGCACACCTGGGAGGGAATCCTGCACACCTGGGAGGGGATCCTGCACACCTGGGAGGGGATCCTGCACACCTGGGAGCAATTCTGCATACCTGGGAGGGGATCCTGCACACCTGGGAGCAATTCTGCATACCTGGGAGGGGATCCTGCACACCTGGGAGCAATTCTGCACACCTGGGAGGGAATCCTGCACACCTGGGCCCCTCCCTGCACACCTGGGAGGGAATCCTGCACACCTGTGCCCCTCCCTGCACACCTGGGAGTGATCCTGCACACCTGGGAGGGAATCCTGCACACCTGGGAGGGATTCTGCACACCTGGGAGGGAATCCTGCACACCTGGGAGGGAATCGTACACACCTGGGAGGAATTGTACACACCTGGGCCCCTCCCTGCACACCTGTGCCCCTCCCTGCACACCTGGGAGGGAATCCCGCACACCTGGGAGGGATTCTACACACCTGGGCACCTCCCTGCACACCTGGGAGGGATCCTGCACACCTGTGCCCCTCCCTGCACACCTGTGCCCCTCCCTGCACACCTGGACTCCCCCCAAATTCCCCCTGCTGCGTTCAGAACACCCGAGGCTCAATGGGAAAAGGATCCTGGGGCCGTTGGCGGGCGGGGCGGGGACACCTGGGGAGGGGATCCCACAGCCCCGCGCCCCTCCCCGCACACCTGGGCGCCGCAGGTGGCCACGCTGCTGGAGGAGAAGGGACACCTGGCCGCCGAGAACCGCGCGCTGCGGGAGCAGCTCGAGGCCGACGCCGCCGGCGCCGCCGCCGCCAAGAAGCTGCTGCGGCTGCAGACGCAGGTGGAGGAGCTGCAGGAGGAGAACTACAGGTGAGGGCTCGCCCCCTGCGACCCCACCCCCGCTCACCTGAGCTCCTCACCTGAGGCCGGGGGGTCCCGCTGCAGGCTGGAGAGCGGCAGGGAGGAGCTGCGGGCGCGCTGCTCGCGGCTGGAGCAGGAGGCGCGGGGGCTGCAGGCACGGGCGCAGGAGCTGAGCGGGCTGGCGGGGGAGGCGCGGGCGCTGCGCGACGAGATGGACCTGCTCAGGTGAGCCGGGACACCTGGCCAGGTGAGCCAGGGCATCTGCTCAGGTGAGCTGGGAGACCTGGCCAGGTGAGCCGGGGCATCTGCTCAGGTGAGCCGGGAGACCTGGCCAGGTGAGCCAGGGTATCTGCTCAGGTGAGCCGGGAGACCTGGCCAGGTGAGCCAGGGTATCTGCTCAGGTGAGCCGGGACACCTGGCCAGGTGAGCCAGGGTATCTGCTCAGGTGAGCTGGGAGACCTGGCCAGGTGAGCCAGGAGACCTGCTCAGGTGAGCCGGGAGACCTGGCCAGGTGAGCCAGGAGACCTGCTCAGGTGAGCCAGGGCATCTGCTCAGATGAGCCGGGAGACCTGGCCAGGTGAGCCAGGAGACCTGCTCAGGTGAGCCAGGGCATCTGCTCAGATGAGCCGAGATACCTGCTCAGGTGAGCTGGGAGACCTGGCCAGGTGAGCCAGGGCATCTGCTCAGGTGAGCTTGGAGACCTGGCCAGGTGAGCCAGGACACCTGCTCAGGTGAGCCAGTATACCTGGCCAGGTGAGCCAGGGCACCTGCTCAGGTGAGCCAGGAGACCTGCTCAGGTGAGCCAGGAGACCTGCTCAGGTGAGCTGGGATACTTGCTCAGGTGAGCCGGGACACCAGCTCAGGTGAGCTGGGATACCTGGCCAGGTGAGCTGGGATACTTGCTCAGGTGAGCCGGGACACCTGCTCAGGTGAGCTGGGACACCTGTTCACATGAGCCAATATACCTGGCCAGGTGAGCTGGGGTACCTGCTCAGGTGAGCCAGGGCATGTGATCAGGTGAGCCAGGGGGGCTCCTGTGTAGCTCCACGTCCCACGGCGTCACCATCACCATCAGGGCGGTACCGGCGGCCGCGCGTCGGCATTCAGGTGCCGCGCACCTGGGCTCAGGTGCGGCGGGCCGTCACCGCGCCCGCTCTCCCCCGTCCCCCCAGGGCATCGTCGGCGCGGGCGGGGTGGCTGGAGGCGGCGGTGGCCACGTACCGGGGCCGGGCGGCGGCGGCGGGCGAGCTGCGGCGCTGGGCACGGGCGCTGGAGGAGCGCCACGCCGCCCAGGTGCGCCGCGCCGCGCACCTGCAGCAGCAGCTGGGCCGCGCCCAGGCCGGCTGCGCGCAGCTGGAGGCCGCCCGCAGGCAGGTGAGGGCCGCGCCTCAGGTGGCCGCGGCGGGGGCCGCGGGGCCGCGCCCGGGCGCCTCACGGCAGGTGTGGCGGCGCAGGTGGAGGAGCTGAGCGGGCAGCAGGCGGAGGCGGCGCTGAGGGCCGAGAAGTGGCACCTGGAATTCCGGCACCTGCAGGAGCGATTCGAGGCCCTGAGCCAGGAGAAGGAGGTGGGTGAGGCTCGGCGACGCGCACCTGGGGACGCACACCTGGGGACACGCCCAGGGACACACCTGAGCCCCCCCCCCCCCCCCCGTGCCCCCGCAGCGGCTGCTGGAGGAGCGGGACGCGCTGCGCGAGGCCAACGAGGAGCTGCGCTGCGCTCAGGTGCAGCAGAGCTACCTGAGCCGGGCAGGTGAGTGCGGGGGAGCGGCCACAGACCCCCCCCCCCCCCTTCAACCACGAGAGGTGACAGAACACCTGGGCGGGAGGGGACGCGCTCCTGACCCGCACAATCCTTGTGCGAGACACCGGAGAGCCCCTACTGCAGGGTTTGGGGGTGCTCCTGGGGGTTTTTGGGTGGGCGGGGCACAGTTTTTGGGATGTCACCTGCTGTCTCACCTTGCCCAAAATCCATTTTTTATCCCCCCCTCCCTTCTCAGACGCAGTGCTGGAAGGGGGCGCAGCCCCTGCCCGGAATTTGGCGGCGGAGATCCTTCCCGCAGAGCTCAGGTGGGTTTGGGGAGGTGTCCAAAAACATGGACGGCGCTTGCGGGGGGGGGGGGGGGGGGGGGGGGGCATCCCCAGCTCGTTTTGGGGGTCCCCCGTGATCGCCCCGGTGTCCCCCCCGCCCCTCTCCAGGGACACGGTGACACGGCTGCGGCGCGAGAACCAACGGCTGCGGCTGCAGCGCGACCAGCTCCGGCACAGGTGGGGGAGCTGGGGTGGGGGGGGTCTGGGGGTCCTCGAAAGACCCCTGAGATCCCCCCCCCTCAATCCCTAACGCCCCCCCCCAACGCCCACAGGCTGGAGGCCACTGAGGCAGCTGAGGCTCGGACAGCGCGGGGCGAGGCGAGTGGGGGGGATGAGGAGATTTTTTGGGGGGGGGGGGGTTTCTCAGCACCAAGTTCATTGTGGGGGTCTTGGTGTCTTGGGGAGGGTCTCAGTGTTTTTTTTGGGGGGGGGACACTTTTTTTGGGGGCACCTCGGTGCTCCTCATTCACCTCTTTTTCATTTCCCCCCCCCCCCAGCTGTTGCTGCTGGAGGAGACCCCCAAGGACCTGTGAGTTTTTGGGCGGTGGGGGGAATTTGGGGAGCCCTCCCAACATCCCCCACCTGTGACCACCCCCTGTCCCCCCACCCAGGGATGAGCTGCCGGAGGGAGAGGAGGAGGAGGAAGAGCTGGAGCCCTCCAGGGCTGGTATGAGGGGGGGTCTGGAGTGGGCATCAGGATCTGGGGAGGGGTCAGGGTGTGGGGAGTCCTGGGGGGGAAATTTTGGGGTGCCCCAAGTTGGGGGTTGTATAGGGATCCTGCGGGGGGGTGATGTCTGGAGGGAGGGAGCAGCAGACGAACTATGCCTCAGTTTCCCCACGAAGGGTTTGGGTGGGGGGGGGTCCTTGCTGGCTAACCTCCCTCTTTGCTCCCGCTACGGGATCAGGATTCAGAGGTTCCACGAGGTCGCCCCCCCAAAAACTCTCAGCATCCCCTGGCGACCCCCCTGGGACCCCCCCCTTGGCCCCCGTCCTGCAGCTCCTCCGCAACCAGCTGCAGGAGAAGGACGCGCTGATCCGACACCTGGAGGTGAGGGGTTAAACCTGGGTGGGGTGTGGGGTGGGGGGTCCCGGGGGGGGGGTCTCCAGCTGATCCCCCCCCACAACCACCCTCAGAACGACTGGGAGCGCAGCCGGGCGCAGCGGGAGCACGAGGAGCGGCTGCTGGTCACCGCCTGGTACAACATGGTGAGCGCGGGGTCCCCGGCGAGTGGGAGACCACCGGGAGCCCCCCCCCCCCGTTAACTTACCCCCGTGTCCCCTCAGGGGCTGGCGCTGCGGCAGCACGAAGGAGGGACGGCGGCGGCGGCGGCGGCTCGGGGCGGCCCCGGCGGGGCTCAATCCTTCCTGGCACAGCAGCGCCTGGCCACGGCGGCCCGGCGGGCGCGGGCCCCTCACGGCCGGGCTGCCTCCAGCTGAGGGGGGTCCCCAAATACCCCGGGCAGACCCCCCCCCTCACTCTGGGCTGGTCCCGTTTCACACACTACAAACCTAAGCTCTTGTTTTGGAGGGGGGCCCGGACCTTGCTCCCCTGTTTTGGGGGGCTTTTTAGCACTTCTATTTTTGTAGCCTGTTTTGGGGGCGGTTCTCGTGTGTGTTACCCCCATAAAATCTTCTAATAAAGCCTCAGGACTCAGCGCTGGAGGTTCGTTATGGGGGGGATATTGGGGGGCCTGTAAGGGGCTGAGCTGTTGGTGGGGTGTTTTTGGGGGTCTTAAACCGTGGGGTCGGTGCTGGGGTGCGGCAGAGGTGCGTGGGGGTGAGCATCCGAAAAATTACTTTCTTTTTGTAATTTTCCCCTCACATTTCCCACCTTTTCCCCTCACACTTTCCCGCCTTTTTTCCCCTCACGTTTCCCGCTCTTTTCCCCTCACGCTTTCCCGCCTTTTTTCCCCTCACGTTTCCCGCTCTTTTCCCCTCACGCTTTCCCGCCTTTTTTCCCCTCACGTTTCCCGCTCTTTTCCCCTCACGTTTTCCCGCCTTTTTTCCCCTCACGTTTCCCGCTCTTTTCCCCTCACGCTTTCCCGCCTTTTTTCCCCTCACGTTTCCCGCTCTTTTCCCCTCACGCTTTCCCGCCTTTTTCCCCCTCACGTTTCCCGCTCTTTTCCCCTCACGCTTTCCCGCCTTTTTTCCCCTCACGTTTCTCACCTTTTCCCCTCACGCTTTCCTGCCTTTTTTCCCCTCACGTTTCCTGCTCTTTTCCCCTCACGCTTTCCCGCCTTTTTTCCCCCCTCACGTTTCCCGCTCTTTTCCCCTCACGTTTCCCACCTTTTCACATTTCTCACCCTTTTTCCCCTCACATTTTGTACTCTTTTCCCTCTCACGTTTCCTACCTTTTACCCTTACAATTCCTGTCTTTTTTTCGTTCATGTTTTCTGTCCTTTTTCCCCTCACATTTCCCACCTTTTCCCCTCACATTTCCCGCCCTTTCCCCCTCACGTTTTCCACTCTTTTTCCCCTCATATTTTCTGCCCTTTTCCCCTCATGTTTTCCACCTTTTCCCCTCACATTTCCCACCCTTTTCCCCTCATATTTTCTGCCCTTTCCCCTCATGTTTTCCACCTTTTCCCCTCACGTTTCCCGCCCTTTTTCCCCTTGTTTCCCCCATTTCCCCCTCACATTTCCTGCCCTTTCCCCCCTTGTTTCCTGAAATGAACAGGGCTAATGCCTTTATTAATGTTCAGCTCTTTATTAAAAAGATCAACTGGGCAGGGGGCTCGACGCAGAGCTCGCCCCCGCGGTTGTAGCTTTCCCAGGCAGCCGGAAGGAAGGAGGCGCGCAGAGCCAGTCACTGGAGTCCCGAGCAGCAGCTGTCCTTTCTCCTTCCTTGTGGCACACCGGTGGCCCGAGGATGAGGAGGCGTGGTGTGCAGAGTCTGTTACTGAAGTCCAGAACAACAGCTGTCCCCGCTCCTTCCGTGGTGGCAGCACCAGGGCTCTCTGTCTGTCTATCGCCCTGCTTCTCAGAGCCTAATATAGTCTGTTCCTTCTTAGGTGATGGCGACGGTTAAAAGCCAGTCAGGGGATGTGTTTCCCTCTTCCTCAGCTAGGGCATTTATCTAGACTCCTCTATTGTGTTCAGTTTTTGATTTATATTCATTTTTATCTCCTAAAAAAACTCCCATGATCCTAAGGGGTTTTTATTTGCATGTTAGTCCCAGAATGGCAGCGTGGAGGGGTGGGAGGCCAGGTAGTTTAGAGAAAACAAACAGAGCAATTGGCTAATTAGCATTTCAATATCGGTACTTGGCTAGAGTTAGTAGTTTTCTTTAGTGTTGCCATGGGAACTAGGAAAGCCCTGCCCGCGTCTCTGGGGAACACCTGGAAAATGTTCATAACACTTAGGACTTGTCTGGTGTCTTTTAGGGCATTGTTACACCTTCCTAAGGGCTGTTTTAGAATTCCTTAGTGCATTTTTAGGCTCAGGATGAGAGTCAGACAGGCTGAAACACTGGAAATGCAGAGTATCACTGGAATGTAGTACAATGTTTTGGAAAGGTGGCAGTGGAGGGCATATCCTTGTTTGTTGGGATTTTTTGGAGGTGCCAGCCACTCAGGGCAACAGGCCCTTGCAGACACAGACCGGTCCTTTTCCCTGGGAAAGAAAAGTGGCCAGCCCAGGTTCCTGATGTCAGTTTGTAGGGTTCCCTTGGGACTGTCAGGGCAGCAGAGGTTTGAGGTGGGGGCAGCTTGGGTCTGCGACACATCTTCGATCGTTTGGATTTTTGGAGGTGTCCGGCCACTCAGGGCCACAGGCTCCTGGAGGCAAAGATCAGCCTTTCTCCTTGGGAAAGAAAAGTGGCCAGCCCAGGTTCCTGATGTCAGTTTGTAGGGTTCCCTTGGGACTGTCAGGGCAGCACAGGTTTGAGGTGGGGGCAGCTTGGGTCTGCGACACATCTTCGATCGTTTGGATTTTTGGAGGTGTCCGGCCACTCAGGGCCATAGGCCCTAGGAGACACAGACTGGTCTTTTTCCCTAGGAAAGAAAAGTGGCCAGCCCAGGTTCCTGATGTCAGTTTGTAGGGTTCCCTTGGGACTGTCAGGGCAGCACAGGTTTGAGGTGGGGGCAGCTTGGGTCTGCGACACATCTTCGATCGTTTGGATTTTTGGAGGTGTCCGGCCACTCAGGTCCACAGGCCCCTGGATGCAAAGATCAGCCTTTTTCCTTGGGAAAGAAAAGTGGCCAGCCCAGGTTCCTGATGTCAGTTTGTAGGGTTCCCTTGGGACTGTCAGGGCAGCACAGGTTTGAGGTGGGGGCAGCTTGGGTCTGCGACACATCTTCGATCGTTTGGATTTTTGGAGGTGTCCGGCCACTCAGGGCCACAGGCTCCTGGAGGCAAAGATCAGCCTTTCTCCTTGGGAAAGAAAAGTGGCCAGCCCAGGTTCCTGATGTCAGTTTGTAGGGTTCCCTTGGGACTGTCAGGGCAGCACAGGTTTGAGGTGGGGGCAGCTTGGGTCTGCGACACATCTTCAATCGTTTGGATTTTTGGAGGTGTCGGGCCACTCAGGGCGCAGGCTCCTGGAGGCAAAGATCAGCCTTTTTCCTTGGGAAAGAAAAGTGGCCAGCCCAGGTTCCTGATGTCAGTTTGTAGGGTTCCCTTGGGACTGTCAGGGCAGCACAGGTTTGAGCTGGGGGCAGCTTGGGTCTGCGACACATCTTCGATCGTTTGGATTTTTGGAGGTGTCCGGCCACTCAGGGCCACAGGCTCCTGGAGGCAAAGATCAGCCTTTCTCCTTGGGAAAGAAAAGTGGCCAGCCCAGGTTCCTGATGTCAGTTTGTAGGGTTCCCTTGGGACTGTCAGGGCAGCACAGGTTTGAGGTGGGGGCAGCTTGGGTCTGCGACACATCTTCGATCGTTTGGATTATTGGAGGTGTCCGGCCACTCAGGGCCACAGGTCCCTGGAGACAAAGATCAGCCTTTTTCCCTGGGAAAGAAAAGTGGCCAGCCCAGGTTCCTGATGTCAGTTTGTAGGGTTCCCTTGGGACTGTCAGGGCAGCAGAGCTTTGAGGTGGGGGCAGCTTGGGTCTGCGACACATCTTCGATCGTTTGGATTTTTGGAGGTGTCTGGCCACTCAGGGCCACAGGCTCCTGGAGACACAGAGCGGTCCTTTTCCCTGGGAAAGAAAAGTGGCCAGCCCCGGTTCCTGATGTCAGTTTGTAGGGTTCCCTTGGGACTGTCAGGGCAGCACAGGTTTGAGGTGGGGGCAGCTTGGGTCTGCGACACATCTTGGATCGTTTGGATTTTTGGAGGTGTCCGGCCAGTCAGGGCCACAGGCCCCTGGAGAAAAAGACTGGTCCTTTTCCCTGGGAAGGAAAAGTGGCCAGCCCAGGTTCCTGATGTCAGTTTGTAGGGTTCCCTTGGGACTGTCAGGGCAGCACAGGTTTGAGGTGGGGGCAGCTTGGGTCTGCGACACATCTTCGATCATTCGGATTTTTGGAGGTGTCCGGCCACTTCAGGGCCACAGGCCCCTGGAGACACAGAGCGGTCCTTTTCCCTGGGAAAGAAAAGTGGCCAGCCCAGGTTCCTGATGTCAGTTTGTAGGGTTCCCTTGGGACTGTCAGGGCAGCACAGGTTTGAGGTGGGGGGCAGCTTGGGTCTGCGACACATCTTCAATCGTTTGGATTTTTGGAGGTGTCCGGCCACTCAGGGCCAGAGGCCCCTGGAGGCAAAGATCAGCCTTTTTCCATGGGAAAGAAAAGTGGCCAGCCCAGGTTCCTGATGTCAGTTTGTAGGGTTCCCTTGGGACTGTCAGGGCAGCACAGGTTTGAGGTGGGGGCAGCTTGGGTCTGCGACACATCTTCGATCGTTTGGATTTTTGGAGGTGTCTGGCCACTCAGGGCCACAGGCTCCTGGAGACACAGAGCGGTCCTTTTCCCTGGGAAAGAAAAGTGGCCAGGCCAGGTTCCTGATGTCAGTTTGTAGGGTTCCCTTGGGACTGTCAGGGCAGCACAGGTTTGAGGTGGGGGCAGCTTGGGTCTGCGACACATCTTCGATCGTTTGGATTTTTGGAGGTGTCTGGCCACTCAGGGCCACAGGCTCCTAGAGGCAAAGATCAGCCTTTTTCCTTGGGAAAGAAAAGTGGCCAGCCCAGGTTCCTGATGTCAGTTTGTAGGGTTCCCTTGGGACTGTCAGGGCAGCAGAGCTTTGAGGTGGGGGCAGCTTGGGTCTGCGACACATCTTCGATCGTTTGGATTTTTGGAGGTGTCCGGCCACTCCGGGCCACAGGCCCCTGGAGACACAGACTGGTCCTTTTCCCTGGGAAAGAAAAGTGGCCAGCCCAGGTTCCTGATGTCAGTTTGTAGGGTTCCCTTGGGACTGTCAGGGCAGCACAGGTTTGAGGTGGGGGCAGCTTGGGTCTACGACACATCTTCGATCGTTTGGATTTTTGGAGGTGTCCGGCCACTCAGGGCCACAGGCTCCTGGAGGCAAAGATCAGCCTTTTTCCTTGGGAAAGAAAAGTGGCCAGCCCAGGTTCCTGATGTCAGTTTGTAGGGTTCCCTTGGGACTGTCAGGGCAGCACAGGTTGAGGTGGGGGCAGCTTGGGTCTGCGACACATCTTCGATCGTTTGGATTTTTGGAGGTGTCCGGCCACTCAGGGCCACAGGCTCCTGGAGGCAAAGATCAGCCTTTCTCCTTGGGAAAGAAAAGTGGCCAGCCCAGGTTCCTGATGTCAGTTTGTAGGGTTCCCTTGGGACTGTCAGGGCAGCACAGGTTTGAGGTGGGGGCAGCTTGGGTCTGCGACACATCTTCGATCGTTTGGATTTTTGGAGGTGTCCGGCCACTCAGGGCCACAGGCCCCTGGAGGACAAGATCAGCCTTTTTCCTTGGGAAAGAAAAGTGGCCAGCCCAGGTTCCTGATGTCAGTTTGTAGGGTTCCCTTGGGACTGTCAGGGCAGCACAGGTTTGAGGTGGGGGCAGCTTGGGTCTGCGACACATCTTCGATCGTTTGGATTTTTGGAGGTGTCCGGCCACTCAGGGCCACAGGCCCCTGGAGACACAGACTGGTCCTTTTTCCTTGGGAAAGAAAAGTGGCCAGCCCAGGTTCCTGATGTCAGTTTGTAGGGTTCCCTTGGGACTGTCAGGGCAGCAGAGGTTTGAGGTGGGGGCAGCTTGGGTCTGCGACACATCTTCGATCGTTTGGATTTTTGGAGGTGTCCGGCCACTCAGGGCCACAGGCTCCTGGAGGCAAAGATCAGCCTTTTTCCCTGGGAAAGAAAAGTGGCCAGCCCAGGTTCCTGATGTCAGTTTGTAGGGTTCCCTTGGGACTGTCAGGGCAGCACAGGTTTGAGGTGGGGGCAGCTTGGGTCTGCGACACATCTTCGATCGTTTGGATTTTTGGAGGTGTCCGGCCACTCAGGGCCACAGGCTCCTGGAGGCAAAGATCAGCCCTTTTCCCTTGGGAAAGAAAAGTGGCCAGCCCAGGTTCCTGATGTCAGTTTGTAGGGTTGCCTTGGGACTGTCAGGGCAGCAGAGGTTTGAGGTGGGGGCAGCTTGGGTCTGCGACACATCTTCGATCGTTTGGATTTTTGGAGGTGTCTGGCCACTCAGGGCCACAGGCCCCTGGAGGCAAAGATCAGCCTTTTTCCTTGGGAAAGAAAAGTGGCCAGCCCAGGTTCCTGATGTCAGTTTGTAGGGTTCCCTTGGGACTGTCAGGGCAGCAGAGGTTTGAGGTGGGGCAGCTTGGGTCTGCGACACATCTTCGATCGTTTGGATTTTTGGAGGTGTCCGGCCACTTCAGGGCCACAGGCCCCTGGAGGCAAAGACTGGTCCTTTTCCCTGGGAAGGAAAAGTGGCCAGCCCAGGTTCCTGATGTCAGTTTGTAGGGTTCCCTTGGGACTGTCAGGGCAGCACAGGTTTGAGGTGGGGGCAGCTTGGGTCTGCGACACATCTTCGATCGTTTGGATTTTTGGAGGTGTCCGGCCACTCAGGGCCACAGGCTCCTGGAGACACAGACTGGTCCTTTTCCTTGGGAAAGAAAAGTGGCCAGCCCAGGTTCCTGATGTCAGTTTGTAGGGTTCCCTTGGGACTGTCAGGGCAGCACAGGTTTGAGGTGGGGGCAGCTTGGGTCTGCGACACATCTTCGATCGTTTGGATTTTTGGAGGTGTCCGGCCAGTCAGGGCCACAGGCTCCTGGAGACACAGAGCGGTCCTTTTCCCTGGGAAAGAAAAGTGGCCAGCCCAGGTTCTGATGTCAGTTTGTAGGGTTCCCTGGGACTGTCAGGGCAGCACAGTTTGAGGTGGGGGCAGCTTGGGTCTGCGACACATCTTCGATCGTTTGGATTTTTGGAGGTGTCCGGCCACTCAGGGCCACAGGCCCCTGGAGACAAAGATCAGCCTTTTTCTTTGGGAAAGAAAAGTGGCCAGCCCAGGTTCCTGATGTCAGTTTGTAGGGTTCCCTTGGGACTGTCAGGGCAGCACAGGTTTGAGGGGGGGCAGCT